>NC_092208.1:92639970-92690749 GCF_043381705.1 Parasteatoda tepidariorum
TATATATATATGATATTAAGAATTATTTTTCTATAAAGTAAAGGAAAAAATCAGGGGTTACCAATAGTAATGCTGAAAGGAACAAACACAATAACGCTATCGAAAACTGACGAATCACTAATGATGGTATGATAAACATCAAAAGCAGTGTTTGATTGCTTGATGAATATTGAAAGTGTTTCCAATGATCACCTTTCAATTCTCTTTTTGTTTCGTTTATCAATCAAACAGGCTTTATTAGTCACCCCCTCATCAAAAGGAATTCATTAAATCTCGAAACAATTTTTGCTTTTTCCCCATTATTTAAATACTAGTTTTCGACTTCCAGTATGTGCGTCTTTTTTGATTTTATTTTAATAAGGATTCTAAAAATATATATTAAAGACGGTAGTCACGGAACACCTTGTATAAACACGATTGATTTGATTCTCTTAAATGTGTGTGTGTGAAGATTTTATATCTATGACTCAGTTTGAACAGCAGTTAAAACAGTTTATCCGCAAACGGTTTTCTTGTAGTTATACATTCAAGAGCAACAACTGAGACAACCAATTCAAAATGGAAAGTGCTGTTAAAAAGTTTTTCAATAAACACGAAACGATATAATCTCTTCTCAGAATAAAATACTTAATTTTCTATTCAATGAACTGTAAAATAAAATAAAAATTAATTATTCCCCAATTAAAAAATGTTTGAAAAAATTGCAGGCCTTATAATGTCATTAAAGTTCAATATAAGCATTCAGAATGGCTTTTCATAAAATATACAAAAAGCAAGAGAGCTTAATTTTCTTCCAATGGTTAGAAAAAAAGAGCAGACGATATTATAAAAATGGTTAATGACATATTCCGAACAAGAAATTGCTTTGGCGAATTCAATTTCTATTTTCATTTATTCAGAACTTTCCGTGTAAGTAATTCCCTTCCAGTTCACTGTTTCCGCTTTGATCTGCTTCTCAGTTGCTATATTTAGAACAATTTTTTTTATTATTTGTCATTACAATTTCCACTTATAATGTCGAAAGTAAAATTCATTTTTTAGCTACATCAAACGTTATCGCACTGATGGTTTTGAGTTAGTTATTTTGTGAAAAAAAAATAAGATGCAAATAGTCAAGAGTAAATTATTTTATCTTTTAAATTAATAAAAGTTAGGGACGTATATCATGTAATTTTCTCATCTTAACTTTTAGCTTTGACATTTATACTTAGATTAACAGGCTAAAAAGATTTTTCAGTATATCTCACTAACAATTTCAAATGCAAATTTGTCAGCAATTTAAACCGCGAACTACCCCAAAGTACTATAACGTCTTGTTCACTCGAGAAAATTTTGGTAAATTTTGGAGAGCATCGACAAAGACCAATTTGAAGATAATTGTTACAAGACTAACGTTAATTTACGGTTAGTTGCCATAGATTTTTAAAAAAAATTTACGGGTAGATCTGTATTTTTATGGTCATAATAACATTACGGGCATAAATTTATTTTTATGGTCAGCGATGGAACACTTTTTGCCTGTCACTGATCATAATCTAACGATGAAATTTTTGTAGAGAGTATTTAAAAAAACAAAATGCTTTCTTCTGTTAATAATATTAAGAATATTTAAACTATGTAGTAGTTTTTTTTTATATATATAGCTCCTATTTTATATACAAATGCATCCCAATCACACAAAACTTTAATAGAATGGATGATAAATAATATTACAAACTAAAATGTGGATGATCAAGGTATTTTTTCTATTCACTTTTGAAGAGGCAAAATGGGTTTATCTAATTAAACTTCAATTAAGCTTTTGCTTGTCAATAGTACTTGGATTTTTTTAAATAAAAAATTAAGGAAATTGATATTGTATGTAATATAAAAAAAGAAGAAGAAAAAGCGAAGAAAGAACTATTTTCCTTGATATCAATTCATTATTAAAAAAATAGTGCAATTATCTATATATCTAAGATAATGCAATTATCTTATTAGGAAACAAAAAATTTTAGTCTCATCCTAGTTTCAAAACAAGCAAAAAATTTCGTCAGCAGATGGCACTGATGTTGAAAAAGCTTAAATTGCACGTCAGACCATTACAACTGAAATACTTGCACATTTGACAGTTGATTTTGTTCTCAGATTACGTGCAGGTGGTCTAAATTGATGAAAAGTTGGCCAAAATAAAATCTTTAAGGAATATTCTGGAACTGAAAAAATTTTACAAATGATGCATGAAATTCATTTTCATATCTTTTTAATTAACTTTTTAAAACGCGATAAATAAATTTAGTTTTGGAGTTCATGTACTTTTTCACTAGTAAAATCAAAATAAGTCCAAACAAGTTCAAATTTGTGATAAGTTATAATTTACGTAACAAACACAATGAGTAACATTCACTTGCCAATTATAAATGTTTATTGAAATAGTTTTCATATGATCAGAAACGACTTTTCATCTTTTAACCTAGAAGGACAACTTTTAATCAGAGTCGTGCAAATTTTACCCACTAAGGCTCCTACCAAATGTTTTTCGACTTCAACAGTAATGGGCAGCGAAAATTATAAGTTAGAGATTTTAATGCTATCAACTTCAGCTTACAAAATGTTTCCTTCACACAAAATAATAACAATAAAAAAAAATGTCGGACTAAAGAGTTTCGGATGATTGAAGTTCTGTTCTAGTGTTAAATTGCTGTTCTCATAACTTATGATCCTTATTTTATTCAAAAATCAAATTTTAAAGAAGCATCCCATTATCTTCTTTGAAACTTTTTGTATGTTTTATCTTTATAAATTTTTCAGACACTTAAGTATAAAACAGAAACATTAATCAACTGTTTAATAAAAAGTATATAAAATATTAATGATTTTTCTAAGCCAACTTATATTCCCGGATTCGCAGAGTCAGTCTGAAGCAGAATCTTTACCAACTTCATTTGCGACCCTCCTCCTACAACTGAAAGCCTCCACACAGTTTTTTATAGGTAGTCCGATCAGATCACCATGAAAGTAAACCAGTTTACGAAAGAGCCCTTTAATAGAAAATCTAGTAAAAATAAGAAAGTGGTAGCAAATATATGTCTAAAAATTTGTTTAATTTATGAATATGATTAGTTTGTATTATTTAATTGTCTTCCACTACAGATTCAATTCTCAAATATATATGATAAATTCCTCTCAGTCACTTTTAAAATGGAATTCGGTTTCATGCGCTCAAACTGTAAACTTTTTAAATAGTCTGCGCAGAATACTCATAAGAAACCGTGTGGAGGCTTTCTGATGTAGGAGGTGATGCCCTAACACAGTTAGACTCAGACTAGTATTGTAAAAATTAGTCTAAAGTTAACACGAGTGCAGACATCATCCAAGCATGGACAAGACTCAGTCTTTTAAGGGTCATGCTAACAAAATTAGCACACATACTAATGATAAAAAATTATAGACTAGAAGAAAAAAAATTATATTGAAAAAAAATTTTTTTTTACTTTTTTTACTAAATGTTTTTTACTAAAAAATTTTCTTATACACTTTTAAATGAATGAAACAATAAAATAACAGAAATTTAAGAAATAAAATCAGTCCTTATGTATAATTAGAATGCTCAGAAATTAAGATATTTTTTAAAAAAAGTTTTTCTTGTCCTTTAAATTCTTTATTTTTCAAAATTCCAGTTAATTAAAGAACAGAATGTGGAATTTTTGTAAATCATTAATTTCCCTTTGCTTGTGTATCTGCAAATTGGAAAACAAATTTTTTTAAGTACCTTAAAGCAAATAGCATATGAATTGAATTAAAAATTATTTTTCTGTTACTTCTCTCTGTAATATTTTAGGTTTGTTCTTTAAATCAGTGATGAGAAATAATTTTCAGGTGATAATTTTTGTTTTTTTAAAATCAAAAATGAAAAATAATCTGCAGATAAGAAGAGAAAAAAGTGTTTGAGGCTATATTTTTGTAGATATAACATTTGGTTTCAGAAATCATGATATAAAAGTAGTGCAACGAGATGGCATTTTTGAACGAACATTTTTGTTCGTTCAAAATTGATTGTGTTTATAATGAGTAAACAATTCTCATAAGATATACATTCTAACTTTAGTGCCTCAGTGTGTGTGGCTCATAAATCAAACAATAAAGAAGTTTCCCGATACGTAGTTCAACACTTATTTGTTAAAAAACAAATGTTGCTCTTTTATTTTAATTTTTCAAACCCCTAATTTTGAAACAGAAACAAAATCACCTGCGTAATAAAAGCTACGAATGATTAATGATTTTTCTAAGCTAACAATATACATCCATAATGCAAAATCAAGTAAAGGAAAATAATAACAAAAAGAAATTGAATTATGCGAGGCTTTCGTTATATTTTTGTAGATGCTAACATTTGGTTTGAAGAATGATAATGACTTAAAAAGTAATGTTACGGAACCGTAACCAGATGGCGCTCTTTTGAAGAAAACATTTTTCAAGATTTATTGTTTTATTCAGTTTATTCAGTTTTCCCCGTTTATTCATTCTGATGAATTGTTTCGCTTCTCTTTGCTTTCAAGAAAAATTTAAAGAAATCATTTTTAGTTTTTAGCCAACCTTCTTTTATTTTTTGAATTCAACCTTTCTATTGAATTTTTGAATATTTTCAGAAGCTTTTTGATACATTCTGTTCCTTTTTTTTTATGCTAAGCGTGTGAGATTTTAAAAATATGATAAAGTTGTTATTAAATACAACATTTGTAATACTTTTATGAAATTGTAAAGTTTAAATTGTATAAATATAAGTTCAATGAAAACTGATTGTAAAAATAAATATTTACCTCACCGGAATTTATTAGTTAGTTGACTTGATTAGTTGCAAACAAAGTGTTGCCTCTAAAAAAGATTTTGGTCTAATGATTGGATTTTTAAGCTCTAAACTGCAATTAAAAATAAAAAAAAAAATTTAAAAAAAATCATATTTTTTAGTTTTGATTTCTTAATTGCTTTTTTTCTAATTTAGATTGAATTTTAGTACAATAAATTACATAATTTAAGTTAAGATTTGTCTGCATTCTAATATAAAATTTTTCGATAATTATTAATGTNTCACCGGAATTTATTAGTTAGTTGACTTGATTAGTTGCAAACAAAGTGTTGCCTCTAAAAAAGATTTTGGTCTAATGATTGGATTTTTAAGCTCTAAACTGCAATTAAAAATAAAATAAAATAAATAAAAAAAAATCATATTTTTTAGTTTTGATTTCTTGATTGCTTTTTTTCTAATTTAGATTGAATTTTAGTACATTAAATTACATAATTTAAGTTAAGATTTGTCTGCTTTCTAATATAAAATTTTTCGATAATTATTAAAATCAATTATAGAAAGTAATAATTGTTTTACATGGAATTATTTTTGACTTGCATAATTATTCCCAAAAAATATGGCATTGTACGCAGAGAAAAAAAAAGAAAAAGAAAAGAAATGGCTTTTGAATGGCTCTTTAGAATAAATTTAGATACACTATTCGCGATCGCTACGCTTGAGTACGTCCTCTAGAGGAGCCTGAAAGTATCAGACACTTATTTATTAAGCTTTCATTTAGTTCTATTCATTGGCAGGGTCGGACGACATTTTCTTAGTAGCAAATCTAGAACACTGTCAAATCTTTTTGAAACAGAACACGCCCAACATTTGAAGAACGATTTCTCAATAATTTTTACTTTTCTATTATTAACAAGCTTGCAACCGATAACTTCCGATCTCGTGATCGCATACTGTTGCAGATGTGTGTATTACGGAAAAATATATATTTTTTTGTCTTCAATTCATTACAAATTAAAGGGAAGTCAACATTGCTTAGTTCAGTGGTTCCCAACCTGGGGACGATAATCCTTAGGGGGGCGATCAGGGGGCGACGAGTATCCAAAAGATAAAAATTGCTAATAATATTAATAACAAAAGCTATTTGAGATCGAAATTGAAAACATATATGAAACTTATGATTCTGGTGTAGACAAAGAATTATCGTAGTTAAAAATTAAAAAATGCCAAGTTCAGGATCGTTTTTGTCATACGTATTGGTATCGCAGGCGGAAATCTGACCTTCAAGAATTCTCTTTTGTTGAAAGTCATGGTCTTTTATGTACCTTCTTCTCCTCAAACGAACCTCTCTCGTCTCATTCCCTGCCCTCCGATTTTAAAAGGCACGTAATTGGAGAAACGGATTGATAGACGAAACATTTATCTCAAGATAACTCTGCAGTTTGGCAGTTATAGTACGGCTTTCAGGAAAACTCCAGACATCAGTGTTGCGTCGTTGCTAGTGCTATGGTTACGAGGGAAATTCACTTTGTATAGGTGAGGGGAATAGTTTTGTCTTAATCTTGGCGTAGGTTACCGCAAGTAAACTAATCGTCAAATTCATTCATTCATTGCACCCCCATTATAAATGTGCTCTTGCTTGTAACCATAGAAGCAGACATCACCAAACCAGTTTTTTATTGACATGAGAGTTATAACAAAATTGTAGAGAAAAAGGTGGCAAATGTAACACTACGCTTTTGAAAAGTAGTTCTGCATTTTCTTGGAATTAATTACAGTTTTAGTATGAGTACAATTATAAAGATATATTGTATAGTAAGACGACCCTCGCGAATGAGAGACCATTCATCGAGATTATATAGTGATAAAGTAAGCAAACCCCTAAGTTATATTAAAGATTTGAAATCTAAATTTGAAAAACGGCCTAATTTAAATGAACTATTTAAAAAACAAACAACCGATTTTGACAAAGGTCTTCTTGCTTCCTATGAAGTTTCTTTATTGATTGCTAAATGTGGTAAACCTCGCACGATTGGCGAAACTCTTATTTTACCTGTTACTAAAAAAATTGTTGAAATCATGTTGGGTGAGGGATCGAGCAATAAAATAAGTCATTCTGTTCCTCTGAGCAATAATACTGTTTCCAGGAGTAATGATGAGATGGCAGCAGACGTTGAATCAAAACTCATCAAATTTTTGAAAGAAGGTAAATTTGCGTTGCAGATTGATGAATCAACTGTGATAGACAACAAAGCTATTGTATTAGCTTACGTGAGATTCATAAATGAGAGTAAGGAGATTAACCGTTTGAGTGGATAAGCTCTCTTCATCTTTACAGGCTGAGTTTTTAGATTTGAAGTATAACGGTGAGGCTGAAGTCGTCTTTACATAATACGGTTACGAGCTAGCTTGGGTAAAGCTTATGGACACTTATCCACAATTGTGGAAACCTCATCTGCGCCGCTCCTCATCTCGTTCCCGTCAACACATTTAGTGGATTTAGTTCTGTCATCCAGCTGCTCACAAAGCAAAAGAAATTGGTTGGACATTTGCTTCAAAGGAGACCTGCGTTTAAATCTGACGAACATAAAACCTGACATTCAAGCTTTAACTGAAATACACCAAGCACAGGGTAGTCATTGAAGTAGTAAAAATGTACTTTCTCACTCTTAATTTTTTTCTCCAATTTTAGTTGTTAACGTTTTAACTTTTTCTCTTGATTACATTAAAATATGAATTTAAAAAAAATATACTTTTGTTTTGATTATTCCGTTTCAAATATCATTTCCTTTTGAAAAAAAAAGAAGCACAGTTTTTTTTTTAATTAATAAAAATGGCAGGATAAAATTGCCTCCTTATTTGCATTACTATTTAAATTAAAATCAAATATAACTTAGCATATATTCAGTGTTTGGTTGCTCACAAGTAACAATGAATGGTTTTTTGAGCAAAAAGAGAAAGGGGCGATATGTATCAGCCAACCCTAAGAGGGGGGCGATGGTCCATAAAAGGTTGGGAACCACTGGGCTAAAGCAAATAGCTCAANAACCTCATCTGCGCCGCTCCTCATCTCGTTCCCGTCAACACATTTAGTGGATTTAGTTCTGTCATCCAGCTGCTCACAAAGCAAAAGAAATTGGTTAGACATTTGCTTCAAAGGAGACCTGCGTTTAAATCTGACGAACATAAAACCTGACATTCAAGCTTTAACTGAAATACACCAAGCACAGGGCAGTCATTGAAATAGTAAAAATGTACTTTCTCACTCTTAATTTTTTTCTCCAATTTTAGTTGTTAACGTTTTAACTTTTTCTCTTGATTACATTAAAATATGAATTTAAAAAATATATACTTTTGTTTTGATTATTCCGTTTCAAATATCATTTCTTTTTGAAAAAAAAAAAGAAGCACAGTTTTTTTTAATTAATAAAAATGGCAGGATAAAATTGCCTCCTTATTTGCATTACAATTTAAATTAAAATCAAATATAACTTAGCATATTTTCAGTGTTTGGTTGCTCACAAGTAACAATGAATGATTTTTGAGCAAAAAGAGAAAGGGGTGATATGCGTCAGCCAACCTCAAGAGGTGGGCGATGGTTCACAAAAGGTTGGGAACCACTGGTTAGTTTATTCCAATGAATAAGTATGATTTCAGAACGTGCAGAACTGTAATATTTTTAGAATAGTATATATTTCTGAATATATATAATTCGGAAAACAACAATAAAGAATCATCCGAATTATTTAAAATAATATCATTTATGTTGATTATTAATAAATTTTTGTCGTTTTCTTGGTAAGTATTTTTTAATTTTGAATGATAAATTTCAATTAGAATTCAGCAATTTTGTTTTTAAGTTGCATATTGAAATTCATATAGAGATCTCGCAATTATAAAATTTTATTGTGTGGTATGTTATCTTAAAGTAATGAAGAGATAATCTATGTATATATTATTTGAGAATAAAGTTTTCAAACGAAGAACATATCATTCTGGAATTCTCCAGATTTATAAATCAAGTAAGTGTTATGATTTTTATAATAAAAAATTTTACTTGTAAATAACTTTTTTCTTATTTGGTGATAATTTTCTATAGAATGGTTATCTACGTCCGATTATAAATAAAATAAAAACATGAAAGTTTTTTATTTTAATTTGAAGAATTTTTAGAAGCGCTTTTTTTTTTCGTTCTTTATTTTGTGTTTTTTAGTTCATAAATAATGATTATTATTGAAACTAAAAACTTTTTGATAAAAATTACTGTCAAAAAACCTTTTTTGCAAAATTACACTGTCTAAAATTATGAACTTATGTATACTTTTTGCTTATTTTAGTGTTTGAAGTAATATCGTTTTTAAGACTATGAAATGTAAAGTTTAAATAGGCCTATCATGTTACATCATTAAATTTAGTAAAACTATTTCCCAGATCTTAACTTTAATAAGAAGATACTTATTTTTTTCCTGTTTATTTACAAAGATTTTTCGATGTGTTTTAGATATTCCTTCGCTTAAAAAAAAAAAAAAAATAATAATAATAAAAAAAAAAAAGATACCATTTTGTTTTCGCTTGCATAAGAATATCAAACATTTAATAAGCCACAATAAAGAAAGAACGTTAGAATGCTACACGCTACATTAAAGACGTCTACAGAGCAACAGAATGACTGTTCATATGCAAAATCGCAAGAATTCGTCTTTTACAACAACGCTCCCTATAGTCCGTTGCGATCGCTAATAGAGGAATAAAAAACATGGATCTGCTGGAAAATATCGTCTGCGCTAACATCTTTTTTAAAATATTGAAGAAAAAAAAGTTTCATCTAACGAAAAAATGCTGAGAACTTTTCTTTTAATAAATGATAAAAAGTCAAGCAATTTTGTATATTGGTAGACTAAATGCAAATAGAAATTTAAAATGGTAATTCTAATGTGTTTACAACTTTATAATCTTGTTTACAACGAATATTTACGCCGATTTAAATGAAACCAAGTTTGAGATGATTAATAATTTGGAAAGAATTTTTTGTACAAAAAATATTACGTTTGGATTGTACCTATTTACGCATCTGGTATTGTTTTCTAGACAGGTGGTTTCCAATTATTTTCGGATACGGAACTGAAACTTAATGACTAAATTTCATTAGCAATTGTGAATATATTAATCAAAGGGACTATATTTTATTTTTAAAATATTTAATGATTGAAGTTTCATAAACAATTAAGAATTTAAAGGTCTAGAACGGCATCTTGTCGAGTTGATAATTTGATTTTAGTGTGAGCATAAACTGAAAGTCATTGAGTTGAACTATGGTTTTCGTTGAAATAAAAACGGAAAGTAACGAAAATCAAAGTTGTTATATAAGATTATTAGAGAAACATACTTCTTAATTGACATTTTTAATTCATGCTGATTTGAGGGAAATTTTCATAAATGCATATCCTTTTCATAGTTCATTCAAGATATTGTTATTAAAAAATACATTTTTAATTTTCCTTTCCCCTCTTCACACTTAGTATTTTAATTAAATAATTTGATAAAAATAGCGGAAAAATTAAATAAATAATGGATAATTAATTAATTGTACGAAATTCATTTCTCGTTAAAAAATTTCTTACTCTCGGATCTGCACGGAACCCAAGGGCTCCTGGGAACACCTGCTGAACACTGGCAATTTAGACTAATAAAATATTGTTCCTTAAGATTTTATTCACTCTGAGTTGAGTGAGACAAGATACTTAAGACAAATAGTGCAAAAGTATTAATATATTTTTATTTTATATTTTTAGTATATTTTAAGTACATTTTATTAAGTATATATTATAAGTTTGTGTTAATATTTTTGGCTGTAACTTATTTACATTAATAACATTGTTATCTTGTAGGTGTCTATATGCTTATCTAGACTAGTGGAAACCTAGGGTTACATAGAAAGATAACAGGGGTTCCGAGATTTAGGACTTTTTTTAACTTGCCTCTAAACCTCTAATTAAATTTTTATCCAATTAATCTATTATTTTTATAAATGTTGGGACAGAAAGAAAAGTAAAATTAAAAAATGTTAGCTATTAACAAATTATTGAACGAATGAGGAAATGAAAAATGGTATTAGCATTTTAGTATTCAATTCCAAATTTGGAAAAAATTAAAAAAGAAAGATAGTAAACTCTGATAAACATTTTAAACATTTGTTTTTGTTTTTTTTTCAATTTTATTTCCATAAAAACTAAATTTCGTCATTCATGTTTAGTTCATACATACACTAAATCAAAACACGGGGCTGCCAACTACTACGCTTTTTACAAAATGGTATAGTAGACAATCAAAAACAAAGGACGATTTTGCCTACATTTTTTCACCACGAAAATAGCTTTTTATATGAATTTGTGAATCAATCACATGAAATGGTGTGGGTAATAATTTTAAATAAAATGAATCAAGCAAAGAATCATACATTCAAACATGAAATTTGAAAGAAAGAAATTTTCTAGAATTTTTCCACAATAGAAGAAATTTTTCTTCGAATCATAGAAAGTTGGAAGCCCTGCAAGAAAAATCTAGATTCCAAACCTTGTATATTCATAAAAGACTAGCATTAATAAAACGATACGTTGAAAAAAAATTTCATTTCATGCATCCTATATCTTACTATAAATAAACATTTAATGTTGGGGTTCTCCATTGTTGTCGGGGCATTTTTATTGGCCGGAAAATCACATGGTAGGATCTAGTTTTCCCACATTCATTTTCATATTGGTTTGGTTATCATCAGCATAAAATTGATCATACAGTAATTGTTTTCCTATAAATATTTTTACATCCCTCATTTAAAGGTATTTACCTGTACTGTTATTGTTACTTATGTGATTTTATTTGTTTTCAAAATTAAGAGTTTAGGAGGATTGTTTTTATTATTGTCAGAATAACTTAATTCTAAGTTACATTTTAAGATAAAGCTATTTATAACGGTGTCTGATCTTATTAATGCAATGACTGTTCTTTGGTGCAAATTGCATTTATATAAATTACGGTTAAAGAGATTCTTTAAATGATTTAAAACTTCACTTTCAGCTTTTCATGCACACAAAGTGATGAATGCAAAAAGTGTATTTAAAATGTACATCCTTTCGTTTTATAGGCAAAATTGTGAACTCACCAAATTTGTTATAACACTGTACTTTTAATTTCAAAAAATGATTACTTAGAAAAATGATTCATGTTCACTTATAGATTTTAATCAATCTCATAAGGAAGAGAAGTATTTGGAACTGGCGGGACAAAGTGTTCCTTTCAGTACATATATTTTTAGTTGAATAATTCCAACTGTTACATACCAAGAAACAGCAATTACTGCAAAGCAATCATCGGGGTTGGTGAGCCTCAGCGAAAAGGGGTTTCCCCCCCCCCCAGTAATGAATGAAATTTCAGATACTAAATATTTTCAAAATAATTCATAGTCTGTCGCGAATCACTATCTGTACTACTAACAACAAAACACAACTTTAAGTACTACTAATAACAATTCATATTTAAATTTAATTAGTTAAATTGTAAAAAAAAATCACGATATACTAATATAATAGTTATACACTTTAACTTTTGAAAATTGGTTTTATTTTAATTGAGTAACAAAAATATTGCCCATGTAAACATAATGATAAATTAATAACATTAAAAAATATCATGATTTATCGTAAAGAATTTATATTTTCAGACGATAAATCACGATAATAAAATTCCGAAGTCAAACAGTACTATTTATGACAACGATTTATATTTTATATGAAAAAGTTGTTCATACAAAGAGTTCATGCATAATGCAAAAATAATTTAACTTAAAGTTGAAAATATCACAATGCATATTGTGATAGATCTAATTTTTTCTTTTAAAGATTAATCGCAATATTAACATTCCAATATTGCTTATCATTACTGATAACAACGATTTTTATTTTACATTAAAAAGTTATTTACATATAACATATCTTTTAAACTTAAAAAGAATTTATGCTTTTCTGGAAAACTTCTAGTATAAACTATACTTTTTAGGATAAAATATTTTTAAGACAAATAAGAGGGATGTTAGATACGTTATACTTAAACACTTCAAATGAAGGAAAGTTTTATAGTTTCTGGGAAAAACAGAAAAAAGTGTAAGTAAATAGTTAGATAGATTAGAGGTTTCGAGTGGTTTCGTTGGAAACTCTCTTTTTTTTTAAAAAAAAACTGTTTTGAGTGCTAAGTTTCAAAAATGAAACTAAACTTTACTTAAACAGTCTCTGAGGTTGATATAAATGATATAGCTTTACTTACCGTTTCGTTTTTATTTATTCATTCATTTTATTTTATTTTATTTTTGTTTTGGTAATGTCTGCAGTTCTACAATTTTCCAGAGACAAGTTTATAATTATTTTAATAAACTTTCTTCAGAATTGGAAAAGGAAAATTTTAATTTTACCTTATTTCAATTTTACAGAAATAGGAATTTTTCGTAAAAGGCTATCATTAGGCCCCCTCTAATAAGATAAATTTTAATATTTTTAAAGAGTTAGTTTAGATAGATATTTTTTACGGACTCATCACTTTTTAGCTTTAATATGTAAACGTTTTTAGATAGATGTGTGCCATTTTTATAGGGTATCTTCACACAGAAATTTCTATGAATATTACAGAAATTTTTATGTGCAAACATTTTTACATTCTGAAATTCTAGGCTTGATAAGACATTTTAAGTATAAAAATTGTTCTTAAAACCAACCATATAACATTTAATATAAAATAAACAATATGTTTTTGAAAATACAATAACTTACGTCTTACAGTTTTCAAATCAATAGATGTAAGACTTACCTGAAAATAGAAAAACAAATTTTCATTACATATTTCTATTGCTACTTATTACATCCACACGACTAAATGCTAATAATTTAGAAAATTTAAAAATTAATTTGTTTATAAAAAAAATAAAAAATAAACAAAACAAATATATATTCTGTAAATAAAGTAAGACAACGTGAATAAAACAAATAAAAGTACAGAAAGGGACAGACTATAGTTTCGGTCCTATAAATAAGAGCCCGCCGCAGTGTCTATACTCAAAATAACAGTTGAAAAGTAGCCAAACAGACACGTGAGAAGCTGTTTAACAAGTAGTTAATATCCAATACCGACGCCCGGTGGCTGAGTGGTAGCGCTTCGCGCTGTCTTAAGACAGGCCCTTGGTTCGATCCTCGGGCCGGGCAAGGTTGATTCAGCCTTTCATCCCTTCAATGGGTCGATAAAATGAGTACCTTGGGAGTTCCACTGGGGAACACTGGGGAACACTGGGGGTTCCGAGTTGGGTTGACCACTTAACCGTAACATCTGCTCTTGCTCCCAAGAGGCCAAAGGTCAAGAAAACTGAGAAGGGTACAGTAGGCCCTAGCCCTCTATGGGCTGTCGTGCCTCTGAGTTTAGTTTAGTAATATCCGGTAACAGTTAATAAACCGGTATGTAACCAGTGGAATATAATTTGTTATTCAACTGTCATTTTATGCTTAGACATTGAGGATGGATCCTTTTTTATAGAACAGAAACTATATTATTTACATATTTGTACCTTCAATTGTGTTAGTGTTTTGCTTTATACATACTTTGTAACTCAAAGTATAATCTATCCTCATTTGCATAGAGAATATTGCGCTTTTATATCAATTGCTTTTCCTCATGCTTTAATTGCTATTCAATTGTGCTTTAATTACGATGTTTTGCTTTATTCATACTTTTTAGCTCAAAGTATAATCTATTCTCATTTGCATACAGAATATTGCGCTTTAATATCAATTGCTTTTCCTCGTGCTTTAATTGCTATTCAAATGTGCTCTAATTACGATGTTTTGCTTTATTCATACTTTTTAGCTCAAAGTATAATCTATCCTCATTTGCATAGAGAATATTTTCGCTTTTATATCAATTGCTTTTTCTCATAAATTGTAAGAAAGTCAAGTAATCAGTTATTTATATTGCATTCATACATATGATTTTACATTTTAAATGCGTACAATTATAAGGAACATAAAATCATTATCATATTTGAATTCACGCGTTTTCAATTCATCTGTGCATAAACGAATCAATTTTATTCCTTTTTTAAAAATATGTTAAGCATGCTCTCATACTAAATTTTTCTCGGTTGAAATATAACATTTAATAGAAACTAGTTTAGAAACACTCGTTGATTTGTATTCATAGATATCTCGCAAACAAGTATTGAATTAATCATAAAGCATTGAAATACATTCGAATCAAATAACCAGTTATACATTTCGGTAATTTTAACCAATGCATTTGACGATTAAGTCACGTTTAACACAGTCATGTGTTAATTTTGCAAACGATTTCATTCACGAGTACGTATTATTCCTTCTAGGAACGTGTGAATTCGAACATTTTACTATATCGAGCGTGGACAAGTTTAAACTAATAAATATTAATTGAATCGAAAGAAACTGCGAATTGTTGCTATGAGTAGTATTTTTGCTTTTGATATACAAGAAAATATTTTGAGGTTTTACCTCTCGTGACTAATGATTATACATTTGAAGGTGGCAGTCAGTTTGAATATCTAAGGACAATTGTTACATTTCATAATGGTATCAAAACAGAAATGAATAACAGAATAACGATGTAAGTGTAATGTTGGATTGAGAAACCAACTGAAATCAAAGCTTATTTCTATTAAAACTAAAATTAATTTATATAATACTCTTAACTAATCTGTATTATTTTACGACAGCGAATGTTTGCCTTTAAATAAAATAGAGGAAAATATACTACTAATATTTGAAAGGAAAATAATCAGAAGGGCGGTTAAAGAAATTCAAAAATTAAAGAAATCGGCGGATTCAGTACAATTCCGAGTTACACATAAAATTTCAGACATTGTTTCAGTTATAAATATTTTATAGAATAAAATGGCTGGGTCACACCAATGGAAGGGATGATGGTGACCCTGTTTAAGAAGTTGACTTTTGTTAAGTTTACTGGCAAAAAAGGGGAAGATCAAATACCAGATGGATTGATTCAGTTGAAAAAGATTTTAAAATCATGGGTATCGATATATGGAGAAACCTAGTGTCTGATCGAACCAGATGGTAACGACTTGTTGGGCCGTCTCTGGCCTCTACTAGGCTGTCATGTTGATGGAAGAAGAAGATGTAAGAAAATGTGATTATTTTTACTATTAAACTGATTACTTTTATCATTAAAGATCGTAGAAAAAAAGAAGGACTCATTTTCACACATTTAAAACATTTATAGAGAAAAAAATGATGCTGTATATAATAAGTATTTATTCAGTATTCCATATTAATTAATTTTAATAATTGGAAATATTTGTGTGTGTTTGCTGCCAGAACCAGTTTTAGTACCCAATTCTAAGTATCGATCAATGTGGGGAACGTCAATGAGTTAACAGTTCAAACACTAAATTAAACCACGTGTTTAAATTGTCTATATATTTTTATTATTATTTAAGAGTGTGTTAGTTTATTCATAGTTTTAATCTCAGAAATTTTCGATATTTATGTCATTCGAAATAATTATGGTATTCACACTCTATCTAGTGGAAAATATTTAAAAATATCATTATCACGATGATTAAAAGAAACATTGATATTTCTTGATGCATCGTCCAACTGTACTTGGAATGACCAAGAAAGGGACCATAGGAATATAGAACAGAATAGAATATAGATGATATAGAATATAGTAATATAGGTATAGTAATACAGGATGGTGAGAATTAAGAAAAAAGAGCAATAGATCGTTTTTTTTTTTGTTTTTTTTTTAAATTTGGAGATTTTTGTATATATAATATATATATAATATTGATTATATATATATAATATACGGTGTATCCACACCGATATTTTTTAGTTAATTACTTGAAAAAAGCAGCATGATGAACGAGTCCATGTTGTGCATAATCTTTTTATTTAGCAGCTATGGTGAAAGCATACATCTTAGCCTCCTTCCGCTGGATGGGGGGAGACCCATGTCCCGTCTAAGCAGACGGATTTTATTTAAGCATGATAAACAACAAAAAGCCACGCAAAAACATTCGGTCCTGCGTTTTATAGGATGGTTACAAGTTGGGAAGCTGCCAGTCACTATTGCCTTTTTCTGTATTCTTACGCCTCATCAATTTATTTATTACTCATAGCAAATCGTTTAATCTTTCCTTATATGGAAGTGAAAGATCTTAAAATAACTTCTCTTTTGAAGTATAAATCTAATTATTATTCATTGGCATGTTTTTAGCCTTGAAGTCCCAAAATAGAATTTCTACCCTTATCCTTTACTAGTTTTAATGCTTTTATTAATACAAAAGTATTTAATTTTTGTATTACATATATATATCCTATGTTGGCGTGTTGTTGTTGATTAATTCACGGCGTCTGGGTAGTAAGGTTTGTTTAACTATATCAACTCTCCAATGTTCTCCTGTTTGTAAACTCTCCTTATTAATTGATCATGACAGTTATAAAAATAATTTTCAGACCCACTTATTTTACGCTTACTAAAGATTTCTATCCCAACAAACAAGAAAGGGTTCATTCGATACGTAACACTATTCTGTTTCTTTTCGATAATCTCTGCTCGCGAGGCGAAACCGGTTGCTACCTAGTGCGGCGTCCCCCCCAACACCCCCTAGAAGAGAGAAGGGATCACCATGGATCCATTTAGTAGTCCGACGTAACGAACATAAACTGCGCAGTGAGTGAAAAATAAGAAAGATGTCACTACGTTCGAGCTACTAAGCTGCGCAGTGGCGGGTCAATACGAAATGTGTCATTACGTTTGGATTAATAAAGATCAAATTTATTGTTTAGGGTAACCCGTGATTTGGCCTTCTCTTTTCTAGGAGGTGTTGCCCCTTTGATGCGCGTTTATGCTAGACTCACGAAAGCTGCAATTCAGCAGTGAAATTAAATGAAATTTTAAAATGTACGCAAACATCATTGTAGAAGTATTTTTGGTTGTTTGAAATAAATGTTATCTTATTTTAGGTTTTTTTTTCGTTAAATAAAAAGTGCCATTAGGATGAATGTCACCACCCAAAAATGTTCGAGCTTATTTATAATTTATTTTATTACGAATGAATAGTAAATAACAAGTTTACTGGTTACAATAAGCTTCCAAGTATAACAAGTCACAATAAAAGTATATAATTAATTATGAGAGCTCATTTTTACTTCACTCTTCTTCAGTCTAAAAATCAAAATAATAGTAAAAAAATGAAAGGATAATTTTAAGAGATAGAGCTTAGTTTAATATTTACGGTTTTATACAAAGAGAGTTTCTGAAATAAATAAACATTTAACTGACACGAGGAAATATTTGAGATAAAAAACTACTGTAAACTGAAGTTTTGCCTGAAACATGTTCTTTCTTTATGAATGGAATTTAACTGCTGATGACAATTTCATAACAATTCAAAGATTTAGCAATGAAGCAAAGGATTTAAAAAGGAATAATAATTTTAAATCGCAACAGAGATTTAGTCATTTTTGAAGCTCTTTAAATTTCTAAATTAAATTTACCATTCACGGAAGCTGAACAAAAATTTCCCGCAGTTTAGATTCATTGAGAGAGATTTTAAATAACACTTGAATACAAAAAACTTATTTTTGATGGTCCTGTAAAAGATTTATCCCAAGACAAATATTTCATAATACAATATAATTTCATAATATTAAAAAAAAACATAACTAACACGAGGAAACATTTAAAATAAGCTATAACTAGGTACATTGAATTTATTATAGAATTTTTTAAAATGCGATTTTAATAAAAAAAATAGGGCACCCAAGTAAAATACTGAATTTTATACAAATGAATTTAATTTGACTAACTAAAAGGAAATGATTGAGGCCACTTAAGGCATTGAGAAGGACCGATCACATAGGCAGCTTAAAGCCTACCCGATCGATGGGTACCAGCTTGTCTGGCAAGTAAAGGTGGTCTGGGCGCAATGCTGAACACGTAGCCGGAGACATGCCGTGGGTCATAGAATGGTAGAACTTAGACATCCATGACCCCAGAACGGGCTGTTGCGATAGTGCTTTACGTATTACTGAACATCAAAACTGAGTATTTTGAAAACAGCTGTTGCTTTAAATGATAAAACTCCAAACTAATGAAACAAATAAATATAAAAGCCGAAACAAATCACTGTATTTTTAGTCAAAGCTCTTAACCGAGAAAAAAATGCAGTTATG
This sequence comes from Parasteatoda tepidariorum, assembly GCF_043381705.1. Lineage (NCBI taxonomy): Eukaryota > Metazoa > Arthropoda > Arachnida > Araneae > Theridiidae > Parasteatoda > Parasteatoda tepidariorum. The sequence continues at coordinate 92,659,018 of NC_092208.1, forward strand.
AAACTAATTGAAGTGTAGCATTCATTGAGTCCGCTAATTAAATTCGAAATCAACTCACAAATAGTAAAATAATGCTTTATGAGAAGTTGGTTAATCGGAAAAAAATGCAGTGTTTAAAAAAGTAATAAAAATCTATTGTTTAAGTATTAATTTTTTACTTTTCATTCTTATTGATTTCTTACTTTACATAATGTAACTTTTATTTTCTTGAGGATTTTAATTTCATTTTCTGTGACTCATTAACGCATTAGATAAAATGGAGTTCGGAAATCCTATCTTAAAAAACTAATTTAATTTTCGGTAAAAGAGAAGTACCCTCTTATTCAGATTGTTTCTTTTCATTTTCTTGAAAATCCTACTTAATAAAGACTCTGAAATAAACTTAATTACATTTACGTGAGTATTATGATTCGAATATTAAAACCGAGATAATTATTTTTTTATTATTTTTTTTTTTACTCTTAAAAGAATGATGAGGTACTTATGGAGAAATATTTGAAATGACTACTTTTTCAGAGAATATATACTGATAAGATAACAAGCATTGTTATTTTCCTAAAATCTAGTTTGTAAAATAAATGTGATTACAAAAACTAGAATTTTTGGGAAATGCTTCTGTAAACGAGGAAATATTGTATGGTAATATTAGTTAAATATTTAATGAGATGATTTCATATAGCCAATCACATAGACAGATTTTCAAAAAATCAAAGCAGAAACAGTTATGTGATTTTGTTTTTAGGGATAATTTATAAAAATCTACTTTATTATTGTTAATATTACCTTCAGCTATTATTACATTATTTTGTTTTCCTACGTATGCTATCAGAAAAAGATAGTTGTTGTCTAACCATTTCGTGCATTCTCATTGGACAGAAAAATCACGTGATATGATCGTAAATGAAGAGAAACCGTCTAGATACCTTTGCTTGTCGTCAGAACGAAAATAATAAAATCCATATTTATTTATTCGAATCTTTGCTCACCATCTCTTCTTAATATTATTATTCTCAGCTATTATTACGTTATGATTTTGATTATTGCGCAAAATAGAAAGCTTAAAACTAAAACTGGTGTTCCTATAAAATAAAGTAATTTCGTGAAAGTGACCTATTATGTTATGCCAAACATACTTACTTGCCGAAATACATTTAAAAGATAAATAGGTTATAGTTACTTTTGTAATTAATTTTATGCAACACGGTATGTGATGATCATGCAATTAAAATGCAATTATGAAACCTAAACAACTATTTGAAATTGCATTATTAAGACTTTTTCTCTGATTACTAAATAATTGCGGGAAATTAATTTTAATAATAACCAAAATTTAAGAACTTTAAAAAACGAAACTTTTTTGATGAAAATGCAAAAATGAAATGATTAGGTTTAAATGTTTTATCCAATAGAATGGTTAACCAATAAGTATTAAAACAATTAAAAATTGAAGCATTTTTTAATTGAATAATTTTGCTGTAATAAATTCGTTAAACAGTTGGTGAACGGAACGATCTACTCAGTTGCATTACTATTGAGAAAAGGCTTAAGAAAAGTATTTATTTATCTATATTTTGTCTTCAAATTGTCTTTTTATACTAAAAAATTGCCGTCCAACTTCACGTTATAATTTGTTTTGGTCCTTAAAAGCTATTAAACTTAGATACAAAAGTCTGTAAAAAAACGTACATGAAGTATGATAGAACAAAACAATTTACAATTCGGTAATTAGCTTGAAATTTATGAACTCTTAAACTTGCAGTAGAAAATACCCTGAGGGGAGATCTGCAGTCCACAGAACTGAAACTAAAGAGTCAAAAATGAATGCGCTGAAAGGCCCGTTTTTATTAATAAATTTAACACCAGTTTTTTTTTTAAGTAACGACATTTAATAGCGTAAATAGTTTTATTTACCAATTGTTTTACAGTTATTAAACTGCAAAAAGATATAAATCAAGTGCTTGAGGTAATATGATGCCTCATTTTCAAAAGGTGCAAACATATATTTTTATGATTTCTTTTCTTTTCTTTTGAAGAATACACCTTGACTTCCATATTTGTGATAAGATATTTCGGTGCATTGCATTTGTTACCTAGTAAAATTCTGAAAGCTTATCTAAAAACAATGAGGCAGAGTTTACTGGTAACCTTTGAATGAAGTAGCCTTACCCAAGCACTCTTCATGTAATGTTTACTGCAAATGAATTGTAAAAAGGTAATTCCACTTAAAAATTATATTTAATAAATATCTATTATTTTATTTAATAATAAGGCGAAAGAGTTTAAATTGCAAGATACTCATATTTTTACATCACTTAAGAAAATGTAGTTTTAAATCATAAAATATAAAATTTGAATAAACTCGCTTGGATAATGATCGAGAAATGAAAATGCAAACATACAACTTTATCATATTGGGTAACTCAGAAGCTATTCGACCGATTTCGTTGCCTTTAATTGATTTAATGTTATGGAATTAAATCGAATCCCTACCTTACCGTTCATTCTTAACCCATTTTACCCAAACGTCATCTTATGTAAATTAAACAAAACTTATACGACAAAGAATATTTATTATTATTACGTTTTTTTTTACTCGAAATATACAAATGTTTATTTAGATTCCCTTTTTGATTCACAAGATAAAACAGCCAATTCGAAAGGTTAAGATATTTTTAAACAGAGCAATAATTTATTTTCTATTTTGCATGAAAACAAAACTGCAATAGAAAGTCGATCAAAAATTCTTATGCCTTTACGCATATTTTGATTTAAATGTAACATCTAATTATGTAAATAAATTTGCATTCTTTTTCTTCACTTTAAATCCAAACTGTTAATAATATTTCAAACAAAGACTTTAGCCATTTGTCTCAACTCAGGATGTTTTGATTATTATAAATTTTTCTTCTTAAAACTTTCGAAAGAATGACAAGTGTCAAACTTCAGACGACACTTTTAAATTAGCTTCACCCAACTCGAACAAGCTCGGAGCGATAAAGAATATTATATTTTTCGGATAGTATTGTTTTATCCAAAAGGCTGCCAATTCTCAAACAAACTACGAAAAGTCTTTTCATACGAAAAACACGAACAATACGAAAAGTCTTTTCATGGAAGTGTTTTAAAAAAAATAAATGAAATAGTATTAAATGAACGTCCTTTTCAATAACTTCTGGATAAAATTTCAAATTCTCTAGGTTTTCGAAATGTTAGAATAAAAAAAGCTATCTGGATATTATTTAAATGTAATGGAGCTCCATAAGTTTTGAAATTCTTTTAAGTCAATGTAATAATGTTGGAAACAGCAAAGAGTTGAAAATACCAACTACTTTTACACAACTAATGTCAGTTATAGTTTCGAGAGACTGGCTTCATTTTTTAAACATTTTGTTTAAGAACGTTCTGTGACCCAAAGAAAATATTTTATCGAATTGTAAATATCATGCGTTAAATAGAGGCAGAAGTGGGATTTCATACGTTTGAAAGGCGAGCCAGTCTGGCATCTGCAAGTAAGTTCCATGGTTTTATTTCTAAGACAAACAAAATTATGAACACAAGGGTTTTAAAGTTCTCAATGTCTTCTGACACCTTTTAAAAAGTCACTGGAAGCTCACTTCTTCTTTTTTGAGAACATAAATTAATAATGTTGATTTACATTACTTCACAAAAAGTTTTTAAAAGCTAAACAACAAAAGCGTTAAAGTGCCCCTCGGATTAGACACTGTCACTTGGAGCTTTTACTGCTGAAATATTCTTTTTCCTGTTATTATCGCGATTTCTAAAGACGAATTTCATGAAAAATAATAGGGTTAAAGTGTAGAGTAGGGTGCCCTTTAACTTAGTGCACTTTAACTTGGAGTTTTCACTCCAAATGAAATCTCTAGTCATTTTTCCTGTTTTCGGCCAGAACATAAAAAAATTTGTCCAAATAAGAGAGGAAACCCATTTTGTTAACTTTTGTCAGCGAAAACATTGACAGTTTTAACACATAACAGATGCTGTTGCATTCACAAACTAATTATTTAAACAAAATAAATAAAAAGAATCTTCCACAAAGAGGAAAAAAAAGTATTATAATGAATGGCAAGTTATTGAGTTATGAATCCATTTTGTTTATTGGATTCTTTTCTCTTATTCTTAACTACATGGATGGGTACTAGAAAAGCTGGAACAATGACCACTTCAACTTTACTTTGAGTCGTATTCGTTATTTGTAATAGAACAGTGTTGAAAAGTCGACATAAATATTAAAGGGTTCTTTTCTACCCATTCTGATATGACTGGTATGATCTATCGGTTCAAAAACAGAGTGCTAAAATCCATTCAAAAGCATTTCCTTTGTTATTGTCATTTAATTTTCCTCAAACAATAACATGCGAAATGCAAAACATGAGTGACTGTGACGTACAGAACAGAAAAATTCATTGGAATTATTTAACTTTATTAATTGTGTCGGTATATGCCTCAAAAAATTTAGCAAAGTATCCCGCAAATTCATTTTCCACACGGAGAAAACAATTCTTGGATAAAATACCGTATTTTATGGTAATGATATTTCTAGTAAAAAAAATCATAATTTTGGTCATAAAAACAAAAATATACTATAATAATTAAACCAGTCATTTGAAAATTTTTCCGTTCATATGGTAACGGTTTACTAGAAATTCTGGTTTCCAAAATTATAATTCTTATTACAATACATTTAATAAAAAATACAAAACTCAAAAATAAAGTTAACCGAAGAAATGGTTTTTATGCCATGCTCTAAAGCAGGGATGGGCAAACAACGGCCCGCGGGCCAACTGTGGCCCGCCGGAAGTTTTTAACAGGCCCGCGGATAGAATTTTAACTTGCCTATCCGTGGCAAATATAAACCATTTCCATCCATTTTCTTGTCTACTTTGTTTAAAGCTATTTTTGTTCTTTCTTTTTTAACTAAGTACTCATGACCTCTTTACTTTCTCTATTTTTGCCTACAAAACAAAAATTAATGGAAATAGCTAGCGATTTCTATTAATTTTTAATTTGAAAGTAGAAGCTCTCTATAGAATAGCCGTAGATTGCCGTCATCTGAAGCAGTTGTTTCTAAATATGCCAAACTTTGAGTTTTACAAATCATTACCAAAAGCTAGTTTCACAAATTTAATATCTCATGCCCAGAAAATCAGTGCTATGTTTGCTTCATCTTATATTTGTGAAAAAGTGTTTTCAACTGTGAATCTTAGAAAAAATTATTTCAGAAGTAGACTAACAGACAAACATTTAGCATCGTTCCTTAAAAAAAGTACAGTCCACAAGAAAAGAAAAGAAAAGAAAAAAAAAAACGAATCACCCTGAATAACTTTCGTTCTAATGATCGGATTTTCACGAATTAAGTGTCAATCTTAATGGTTCCTGGGGGTGACCTCAACTATGCTAATTAATTAGTGCTAATTATTAATTAAGTTACGAAATCAGACATAAAAACGTACTTTCTCTGAATAAACATATATTTTTTTTTACATATTTGGATTCTTAATCTTCAAAATATAAGGGGTAGCCGCAATCTGGGAAATATGGTCCTCATAGTTTGGTCAGGAGAGCGATCCAAAGTTCGTACCCCTTAATGTTAATTTCACTTTTTACGTTTTTAGTCATATTTTTGAAACTAATAAAGCAATTCAAAGAAAATTGCACCCACTCATAAAACTCATTTACCCAAAGATAATTTAATGAAAAAAATAATTTTTAATAGTTATTAATTATTTTTTATTATTTAATTAAATTGAGGATGAAAAAATTTTGAATTATGAGGTATGAATTTTTTTATGCCATATTAATCTACATATTTTTCAATTGAAAAATCTAAAGTTTCAACTATTTTTTTTTTGTTTTTGTTTGAGTCAAAATATTTGCATTTTTTTTGTATTTTTTACAGTTAACATACATCAATATAGCTCAAGAAATTAACATTTGTAAAAATTTGAACTCGTTTTTTCAAAGAGCGAATCTCTAACAATACTTCAGCGAATAATAAAAAAATAATTTAGCACAATTTCTGAGTTAGTTTATCCTCTAAATTCTCCCCCCCCCTCAATTTAAAATTCTATGATAAAATTGATTAGTTTTTGTAGAAAGAGACTGTTGCAAAGCGACTGAAATAAAAGAACTGATAGGAAAGAATACATAAAAGTTTGCTACACTACACTAAATAAATTATTTATATTAAATAATCAAAATATTTGACGTTCGAAATGCTTAAAAGGTATCAACTGAAATCCTACAGGAAGGAATTCAAACATTTTGATTCTATTTATAGTTTTCTATTATTTAAGCCACAGATTATTTAACCAAAGAATGTCACTGACTTATAGATCAGAAATTAAATTATTAACTTAACTCAGTAAAACTTAAAAGAGTTATCTGCCACATATGCATTAAATTTTTGATAATTTCTTTTATTAAACATTTTTACCTCATAAAAAGTGGTGAGACGAATAGTTCCTGCCAACAGCATTAATTTTTAAATATTGTTGCTAAGCTATTTTTTCATCTTCTAATAATTTCAGAAATTTAAAAAAAAATACCAATGAAAGAATTTGTTTGCATAAATGCTGGAAATAGTTAAGGGTAGAGGGGTCTCATTATTTTCTCTAATTCAACCATTAAAACTAGCAAAATTCTAATTTCAACAATTAAAACTAGCAAAATTAGCAAATCTCTAAATAACCTACAACTGCAAGATACAACAATAAACTCTAAATAAAATTTACTCCAACTTTTGATGAATTTTAATTTTTTCAAAGATTTGAAACTCTTTTTTTTTGGTTTTTGATTTGACCTTTCATTTAAAAAGTCAAGAATCTAGTCCTTAATAAATTAAGAACACTGTGGTATCAGTATCGATCGTAATTATAAAGTTATCATTAAATTTAAAAATAAATTTTGAAACCTAACATTTCGTGACCACAAATTTACGAGTTTTAGAAATTAAATATTAAATGTTGTGGTGAATATAAACATAATAAAATACATCTTCTTAGTTTTACCCCCACATTTTTAACTTCTTAAGGACCTTGCGAACTCTACTTAAAATTAGGCTATCGTATCAGATGTATGGTGAGAATAGTAAAATAAGTTTTTAAATAAAGGAATGAAACAAAGAAACTTTAGCAACCATATTTGGTGATAAATAAGTAACTGATCGCAATCGAAGAGTTTAGGGAAAAAGCATGTTCGCTAAAGTCAGTTTCGGAATTTATACGTAAGGATGCTATTTGCAAATCCTACTTATTTAAGAAAGCCATGTGACCTAAATATTTGTCAGAAAGAAATGATCTTTAACAGTAAAATAAAAATACAAGTAAAATTTACTCTTATACTATATATATATTAAAGGGTTCTNTATATATATATATCGTACCCCAAATTTTTTGCAGGATCTCTTTTTTTTCTTTTCCTTACCTGAAAGACTTGAACTGAGGTGTAAAAGCAATTAGCTCTACAACTCTTCATAAATTTATAATAACTTAAGTAAATTTGGTTTCAGTGCAGCATTTTTATACAAATAACATCTTTAAAAAAATTAAAAAAATGCCAGATAATAAGTTGAACGTTCAAATTTTGAAATATTGGAAAATCAAAAATAATTTCATTTTTATTTCTTCATTTTAAATTCAAATTTTATTTTTAAAGTATTAAAACGAGTACTATTTTCTATGCCCAGAAAGCAGATTCAAAAATTCCCTTCCTGGTTGCCTATAGCAACAGAGGCACACAATGTTATGACGTCTCGTCATTCATTCATATTCTTTATGGCTGTTTTAAATTGTTTAACTTTCTATGGCGAGGTAATTTGGCAATTTTTTAAACTTTCGCCATACATATAAATCTTTATTGCGACCCAATTAAAGACCCAATTATTTCGAAATTTTGTCAAGGGTCAGGATTTCAAATATGTAAAAAAAAAATATATGTTTATTCAGAGAAAGTACGTTTTTGTGTCTGATTTCGTAACTTAATTAATAGTTAGCACTAATTAATTAGCATTCTTGAGGTCACCCCCCGGGAACCATTAAGATTGACACTTAGTTCGTGAAAATCCGATCATTAGAACGAAAGTTATTCAGGGTGATTCGTTTTTTTTGTGGACTGTACATCTCACTTGGATCCTCAATATAAGGAACTTTTAAAAATGAAATAGCAATTTCATTCATCTCATTTTTTTCAAACTAAAACTTGCATATAGTTTTTTAATTTTAGGAGTTTTTACTTAGCCCACCAAACTTTTTTTTTCTCGATTTTTTGCTCTCGATCAAAAAAGTTTGACCATCCCTGCTCTAAAGTATCATGATAAAATTACCACACTAACCAAATTTTATTACACATTGTAAAATCATATTTTGTTGTTAATTTTACCAAAATCATTACCAAAACGCTTTGATAAAAAATTACCGAGCTTCTGTAGAACCAGAAACAAGATAAATTTTACCATATTATTCTGGTAGCTTTGACCATACCTTATTTCTCCGTCTGGAGATGCAGCGAGGTCTGTTTCATCAAGTGTAACCAAATTGACCTCTTTAAAACCGGGATCTTTCCTCTGGTAGGAAACCCCTGTTATATAGGGAACTTCAAATTTTAAAAATCAATATTAGTAAAAATACAGAGTTCAAAATAAAATTTTATACATTTAAATTTTAAAGACATAGGAAATGAAATCCATTGAACAAAAGCATCATCCTTTACCCATTCTAATATCCTGGTAAAATATTTCCTGAATATGCAGAAATTCTAAAAAAGTGTATGAAATAAACATAGATCAAGATCCTACAACTTTTTTACAGCCTGTTTTCTTTGTTATTCAGAAACCAAAAATTCGTCATCGTATAATTTAGAATAGTAAACAGATCACATTGATGCATGTTTCGAGTGCTACGCTTTTAAACCTCTATCAAAAAGATTTTTCGCCATTCCGAAAGAGGCCTAACTTTTTACTTCCATCCAACAAAATGTTTGAGTCGTTCGTAAAGGCACTTAAAAAAAAAAAATAAAAAAAAAAACTACCGGGTCGGGGGAAAATGTCTTTAAAAACGAACATGGAGAAAAAAGTACAGGAACTGACACAGCATTCTTTTTCAACATAAAAAGGAAATTGCCTTTTATTCGCTGGCAAAAACAAATTTGAGTTAGAACTGAATTACAATGGAAATGTAGGGATAATCGATTTTTAAGTTAAAAAACATTTTCTACGTGTAGTGTATTTATTTTGATAGATATATTACGGAAAAGAACTTCCTTGAAGCAATTTTAAAATAGAACAGTTGGACTGAAATAAAAAAATTTTTTCAGTGACGATAAATTTTAGATTGATATTTGGGGATTCCTTCTTTCTTCGCTCACCAACTCACGCAATCACTTCGTAAAAAGTTTTTGCTTCTAAACGCTAAAGAGATTTTGACATCGAAATTAAAAAAATATTCATCAAAAAAAGTATTAAAAATTTTACACTTATTATCCCAGACCACAAATTTAGATTCTAAATCTAGTGGAATTAAATGTAAGACTAATCAGCTTGTTTGTTTACTACTTCTCGTTAAATTCATATTAAATGTTTGGATAACATAAAAACACATTATTGTTCATTTCGCTAAAGAAATTATTTAGCACTTTAGAATTTTTATTTTGTATGAAACAACAGATTGTTTTTTTTTAATAAGAAGACATCCGAAAAATACATATAAAATAATACTTTTCATAACATTAAAACACCAATAATTAATTTAAATTCCTAAACAGGATTTCTCTTATTCTTTTGTTGACAAGGCAACTAAACTATGTTTCTATATGTGAATATTTAATATGCTTTGTTACATAAATGATATCTTTTATGTTAGGCCAGTAGTGTCCTCCATAACACTACAGTTAAGATGTTTCGTTAGCTTAAATTTAAGTAATGAGCATGAACTATAATACTTGAAGTCGGACCTCTCTGACGTCATCACGTCGCCTTTCTAAATTAGAGCCCCTGAATTAGACAGGCCGACTTATCAATTATTTTGGAGCAAAAGCTTTTCCTCCAATAATGAAGAACTACAAGATTTGGCAACTTATCGCTAAACACGACTTTAATCTCAACTATAGGATAATCGGTAGAGAAAATCGTGCAACGATTGACATTGTTTTTCAGAAACTTTTTTTTTACGCTTATACAAATTCACTGGAAATTTTATGACCGTTTTAAAGTTTTAAATAAAAAACTGTACATGTGCTATATGCCAGTTACATCAATTTTTTTTACAAATGATTTCAAAGTAAATTTGGTACTAAATTTCATATTTCAATTAGATCTGAATTTTTAATTTTCTTTTCAGATTTTTTTTAACAAAATTAAAATGGGAAAAAAACATGTTTTGACCTGTGTACGTTTTTTGAATCAAAATAATTTAACTTCTCATGCAATATTCTAAATGTAAATTTTGTTTCAAAATCAAGAATTGATTTAAAATTAGTGTTTTTAATTGAGACATTGAATTTTCTTTAAAACATTTAAGGACAAGACGAATTAAGATTTTTAGCCATTATTATCTATTATATATAATTCTCTTACGTGGCTCCCAAATTTTGGCTGTATTTCTTTTCCGCCGGTGGCAACGTTTGCTTTGTTTTGTTTACGTTTTGAAAACACCAAAGCATTCTGCCTTTTAATGATGTGTTTCTGATCTAATATATATAATTCTCTTACGTGGCTCCCAAATTTTGGCTGAAGTACTTTGTACAACTAAATAAGATTCTTTTCACAACAGTTAAATATTTACTTTATTTTCTTCATTCATAGAGAAAACAGTCGGCAAAGAATTCTGTTAGGTTAAAAAACATTTCGCTAAAAAAATAACGAATTCTAAAAGAAATAAAAATAAACAACTTAAAAAATAAAAATGCTGTTGCCAGCCATAGAATTTTTTGAAAGTTAACTTAGCAACATAAATCAAAATGACATAGAAGCGCAACTAGATCAAAATTATGATACCTGAGCGCTTGACGTAACAAATCCTTCAATTCTAAAAGTGTTGTATCGCCAAATGCCCAAATTAACAATTGTGTTCTTAAAGAAATTCTATAAAAAGTTTTAAATAAACAACCTACTTCTACAACTGCTTCTTGAAGAACTTGGCTCATTGATTAAAAATATTGTTTTAATTTTACAGTACTAACTTTACTTCTACTTTCATTATTGCTATGACCCTCTTTCATTACATTTTACAACTTCATGCTAAATTTGAGGACTTTAAGTTGTTTTGTGGTTGAATACTGACATTTAGAAATGTGTACATAAAAAAAATAATATTTAGAGGTTAAGAGTTGCCTCAGAAAAATTTGAATTGTTGACATTGAACTTAACAATGGAAACAATCGTTTTTGTGAAAAATTGAATTGTATTGTTGACATCAAAACTAAAAATATTGTGTTTCAACTTAACAATACTACCTTAATTTATACTTTAGAATTGCCTCGGAGAAATTTGAATTGTTAGCAATGACTTAAACAAAAAGTTTTATTTTAACTGACAAATACTATATTATAATTTTAACTTTTTCTATGACTATACTCCTTTTCTTACTCTTTTCTTTGTTTTTTATACATTTTATATTTTTGTGACAAAATAAAAAACTTATAGTTGTTCTGCTTCTGAGCATAGATGAAAACACAAAATGATGGGCTTCATCAACAATCAAAAATATATACATTTATTTTACAAATTCCATATTATTAGGGTGGCGCCCTTCAGAGAATTAAAAATACATAATTATCTTCATCAAAGCCGATGCTTTACATCCGGCGTTCAGGGGCAGACTACTATTTCATATTGTTTTACAACACATGGCTTTAGCCCTCTGGTGGGAAAGACTTTAAAACAAAACTTACAACAGTTACTTTTCTCAACAACTGAAATTTAGAATAGTGTGATTAAGAAAAATATGTGAACTGTTTGCAATTTCAAATTAATATTGAAATGTACAGGTTTAGAATTTTCTACAGTGAAAAGTTTTCGGACCTTCAGTGTTCAAAAAAGTATACAAAAGCTAGACGTTAAGAACGTATCCAATGAGCGAGCAAAGCGAGTAATCCGAAATGAACTGCGAAAGCAGTTCCGGGGGTTGGCGAGTGCCAGCGAGCAGGGGGCGAAGCCTCCAGTTATATAAATAGAGCTAGTAGAATAAATAGAAACAAGAGTTTTATGGGGAGGAGAAAAAACGACGCATGATAAATTTTTATATAATTTATTTAAATAAGCATCTTATTTCAAAACACATTTTCAAAACATTTATTTATTTGGAACATTAAAAATTGTTGGAATAGCACCAGGTCTTAATTTATTGTTTCCATCCTTTTTATTTATTTCTCGTTGAGATTCTTCAAAATGAACCTGCAAAAATATTTAGAATATTTTTTTTATTTTAATACTTAAATTAAATCAATTTAAAAAAAATAGAGTTTGCAATTTACAAACATACTCTTATGAAATTTTCTAACACAGGAACTAATTTCAGCAATTTAAGACACGAATTTAAAACAAGAAAAAAAAACATTGATACACCAAAAAACATATGAAAGATCGCATATTTAATAGATTTCTTATGATAAATGAAAACCGTTTGAATTTAAGCGATATATTACCATAAATAACTAAATTTTAGACTTAAATTAGCCAAGATTAAGAAAGTAACTGCTTGATCTTAGTGAAATAAAATGGAATACAATAAAAAACAGGTAAATATTTGTTTTTTTACAAAAAGAAATACTTATAAGTAAGGCCCGGATTTTGAGGACATTTGCATTTTTTGCATTTTTGGACATTTTTTGTCTTTTAGAGCATTTTTTTTAGATTTATAGAGCACTTTTCTTTAAATTTTGGGGCATATTTTGCATTTTAATGCATTTTTTAAAGCTTTCTGTTAATTTTTTCCAATTTTTATTATTTTTTTATCAATTTTCATTATTACACTGGCTTTTAAACAATGAAGAAAATTTATGGGATATTAACAGGTGAAGCAAAATCTTTTCAAATTGAAGAAGAATTGTCAGTAAGTGAGACCGTCTTTTTCAAGTACACACCTATAACATCAGAAGACGTTGAAAGAAGCTTCTGCAGGAATGAAAATTTACTTTCAGACAAGAGACGCTCGTTTACATTTCAAATTATCAAAAAACATTTAATAATCCAATGCAATTCTGGTATTTAGTAATATTATGTTACTAATATTTTGGTGTTATATCCATCAAAGTTTCTATACAGAAGAAAAATATTTTGGTGTCAATATATTTTCCTTTTTTTGTTATTTTAGGATATAAAACATATTTTTCAAACTTTAATGAACGTAGAACAAGTATTGCATTGCTTTATATTTTTTAAATGACTCATAATAATTTTAAAGAGCAAAAAATTTTTTAATTCAATATTTTTACTTTATTTAAGGCATTTTTTGCGCAATTTTTGCATTTTTAAGGGCATTTTTTGCCCTTTTTAAGGGCATTAGTTGAGATTTTTTAGGTCATCAAAATCCGGGCTCTACTTATAAGTGATAACAAAACTTGGAGATCATGAAATAAGTTTGGCGAATACTTATTCAACCAATCTCTTGCCTTTATTTATTAGTTTTATTGCACATAAACACTTAAAATTGTTAAATAAATCAATAAATGTTGTTCAAAAGTCATATTTTAAATAAATATATACTTAATAAATGTAAATTTCAATGAAAATTCCTATATTTGGTACATTGTTAAAACTGTACAATTCAAGTAACCCTGCAAGTTATTCGCTTACTTTTTTTAAAAAATAGACGAAAACAAACATTTAGAAACGAATTCTAACAAATTAATATCGTTTATATACTACACAGTAATAAATCTAATGAATTATAAATAAATGAATATTTACCTCACGTAAGCGAGCTCCACTTCCAGGCTGCCAGTTGTATTTTCGGCAATTTATTATCCATTTCTTCTTTCTTTTCACATTTAAAGGAAATCTGAACATGCGAAAGCCTTTTTTTTTTAACTGTTTGTGCAATTTAATGCCGCACAACCACCCATATCAATAATTTTTGGTATCCAAATAGTCTTCAAACTTTCACGCTAATACTAACATAATGTTAACTTGCGAACTAATAGTTTGCTCCAATTTAGTTAATAGTTCAGCTCTCCTAGTATAGTAGCCTTATTCAAACTGTCCATAGGCCATACAGGTAAGTTGATACAGTAGATATATACTTGACATTCTACGATTATACTTTAGCGTACCCGTCATATTTTTGTTTCTTTCTGAACGATTATATCATAAACGATTATTATTGTAAAAGTGTGAACGTGAACTTTAATTATATTCTTATTACATATTTAGTATTCCATGTTTTGGCAACAGCAGTTCTTGTGTACGATATAGATTTTGAGTTTTTAGAATAACGGTGTGTGTTAATTTTAATAAAAGTAAACAGTAAATGAACTGCGTTTGTTTTGTTTTTCTTTTAAAAGTTGTTTCTTACATTATATTTATAGCATGAATATAGTTTCGAGATACTTTTCAGAGGGTGACTACTTTTAAAGTTTTTTTTTGGGTGCTTCATTTCAATAAAAATTATTGAATAAAGATAGGATTGCGTGAATTTATGTCAGCGTTTCGAATATTTTCTTATACTGCGCATTTATGTTGAAACATAAAATTTTTTAATAATTTTAAAATCTTTTATTTTAGTTTTAGTTCTGTTATATGTAAAAATTGTTTCCGTCGTATTTTTATTTACTCCTGTTTATTTATTTGTGCCATATAATAAATTCTTCTATTCTATAAGAAAATATTATAAAACGAATCTACATAAATAACGCTTCTTGAAATTTTTCTGTAGTTTATTGAAAGAAATAATGGTGCATCCTATCACTTTCACGCACATTTGTATTTTAATAAACATTGAAATTAATTTAAAAACACTAAAAACGGTGAGAAATTAAAATATTTAAAATAAATCGTCATTTACTTTGCAAAATGTACTTTTGTCTTCATGAATGCATTACATAAAACATCCTCAAAGAATTAACATCGAAGCATTTTATAGAATTAAAATAAAACAAATAGCCAAAAGATTACAAAGAACTTCATAAATTCAAATAAATATTGTGAAAGAAAACGATAAACTCATCAATGAAACTAGTAGTTAAGCTTTTTGTCGTAGCACGGCGCTGAAAACGTTATGAATAGAGTGTTGCCATTTTGGCGAGCGTGGATAAAAAACGCGTCGTCTTTTTATATGCTCTAGCATTAGCGCGTGGGGACTTGTTATAATATTTCTCGGTCGTCATGAGCAGGCCTGCATACAATCAAATTCAGCCTTGACTGAGCAAACACTTCGAGACCGAGAAACGTCTCAAAGTTGTCTTCTTACTAATTTTTATCAACAGCCATGAAATACAAAACACAAAATATTTAATTCAGTAGTATCCTATCACAGTTTTTTAAATTAATCTTGTGTGAACAATTGATTTGCTGTATTGGGAAAAGCTTTATATAAATTTAAACACGAACTTCACGTTTAGTTCTCGAGTCTTACTATGTGTACAGAAAGAAAAATTTTCTTTTATGACGTAAGGAATCGTAGATTAGTTTGTAAACACAAAGATAGAATAACTTGGGTCGAAAAGTTATTCATCCGCCCTTAATATCTTTCTAGATTTTGTACTCCATTTACATTCGTTATTCATGACCAAAGGAGTAGAATTTATCTTTTTTTGTTTCACAAAGGGCGCCAACAATATGAAAGGATAAAAATTCTTGGCGACTGAAGATCAAAATGTCACTTTATTCTGTTCAATTAACTTCCAAAAGATTGAGATAAAAGAAAATGAGTTCTCAAAATCAAAGATGTGAAGGGGTTTATATAGTGTCAAAAGGAGCATTGAAAAAGAATTGTTTTCAGAAATAATTCTTTTATGCCATTTTATTTTTTATTATTTTTAAAAAAAACTGTTTTAAACTGTTTAGAGTGTTCTACGAAGTTGTTTCGAAACTACATATAAAAAGTAGAGGTTTAGAAGTCTTACACTCGCTGCAAAACTTTAATTTTAAACTTTATATAAAAACAGCTTCAAAAATTGAACAAACAACTTAAATATTTAAGAAAGTCTTAAAAATGCCTATTTGGCGTGATTTCGAACTCTAGATGAAAATTTTAGAAGTGTAGTTCTCAAAAAGAGGTAGCTAAACACACATCTGAACTTAAAATTCTGACAACAATTAAGTTTAAATTGAATTCACGGTAAAAAGTTTAGATTAAATTTACAGGATTTTAACATAAATTATTGCGAATGTTCTTTGTAAATACGCATTAATAAAGGGTTTCTCAAAAGTGAGCAAAAATGTGTCAAAATAACTCCGAAACAAATAATAGTCGATTTTGAAAACGTAATATATTCAAAATTGAAACAGCACATACTGATTTTAATTCAAAATATCAAAAGTAATGTGGAGAGAGATGTTAGTTGGTTGCCCACAGGATTCGAACCGATGACCTCAAGGTTCGTAGTTTGATTTACTAATCACCATACACTATTAGAAATTTCTCGGAAAATGGTTTTATAACTATTTATTTAATTGTTATTCTACTATATTCAAAGAAGAAGACAAAAAACCGTAAATAAAATGATATTCAAACTGTTAAATGTGAGAAAAACCGTTAACCGTTATCATTAACCGTTTTCGCCTGATTCGGTTAAGCAACCAGAATTTTATCGCCCCCACTAGGCTCGCCAAATGAAGCCACTTAGTTCCTTGCAGATGGGTACAGATTATAGTTGAGAGGGTTAATCTGTCAATCTCATGACCGACAGAACGAGGATTCGAGTGAAAACATAGAGATCACAGTATTTCCTCTATCCCTTTCGACACGTGAAGAATATATAGTGGCATTCATTCCCCGATTTGAGACTCCGGGTTATTAGAATACAATGCTTTCATTCATGCATAGATGGCAGCACCATAAAGCTGCTTAAATAACTCAAATATTCAGTTAAATTTCTTTTTGCGGTTTTGAAACCATGCTAGTTGTAAATAGTTAAAAAAACTGTTATGGTAAAATTTGTTCTTTGCCGAAAACTTTACGGTTAATTGGAGGGACAGACTGCTGCCGATAATTGTACCATAATTTTAGAATGAAAATTCAAACAGTGCAGTTTTGCAGAGCGCAAAAAAAACAAAAAAAAAACACCCTGAATATTTTTTGATCTAATGATCGAATTTTTATGTCCTAAGACTCAATCTTAAAGATACGAGAGGGTGATCTCAAATATGCTAATTTAATAGTGCAGAAATAGAACAAATTTTGAAAAAGTCGGCTTACTAAAATTCGATTTCGCAAGGAACTATTCGATCGTTTTTTCTCAAACTTTGTATTTTGGCATTTAAAATTGCATTCTTTAAAATAATGCCAAAAATTGCATAGGGTGAAATACGCGCAAAGTAAAATAAAGTGCTCCAAACACTGGACCGCTCTCCTACTGACCAAACTATTCGGACTATATTTCCCAGATTGTGGCTACCCTCTATATTTTGAGGCCGAAAAATCTAATTCCATCCGCAACAAAAAAGGCATGTTTGTTCAGAGAAAGTACATTTTTGTGTCTGGTTTCGTAACTTAAAATATCGCCTGCGCTCATTTATTAGCAAATTTGAGGTCACCTACTTGAACCATTAATATTGAGTCCTCGAACGTAAAGGTCGGATAATTAGATCAAAAGTTATTTAGAGTGGTCCTTAGGAAGCTTTACAGAACGGCCGCCGCAATGACACATCATGACATACTTATTTAACATTTAAATGTCACAATTTGGAAAATGTGATTCGAATGACTTTCTCCGGTGATTTAAATTTTGTGGGGAATTCTATCAACCTTCATCTATCAAAAGATACCTCAAAATAAAACCAAGTTAACATGTCTTAGTGAATTCGTATAATCTTAGTGGTAGTTACGTCATCATTCCACTGTGTTAAAGATTCCGAAACACGCTCTCTGATTACAATAGCATTTATGTCGGTTACGACATAGCGTTATCGTTTATGGAAACGATATGTACCCACGCACTGATGCTTTTTTTCCTTCTCCCTTTTGCAATAGCTTTTTACTCCTTTGAATTTATATCTTACTAAAGAAATCGGTGCCAGTTTAATTTAAGACGTTGTTGTTCTCTCTGGAACTTGCAATCCGGTTTTTTTTTTAAAAATAAATAATATAATGAGTAGCCAGATTTTTATTTCGTAACGTAGCTAAAGGTCTGGTTTCTTAGGACAAGCGCCTTATCTGGACGTCGGCGGGACGTCAACGTCCCGCTGACGCCAACAAAATACTGGTTTGTTAGCTCAAGGCCTGGTTTCTTAGAACTAGCGCCTTATCTGGGCGTCAGCGGAAAGTTGACGTAGAGCTGACGCCAAAAAAATACTTTTTTGTTAGCTCAGCGTGAGCAGTCGGTCCAACGCAGACATTATCTCTCATTGCGCATGCGTTAATAACGTAAACAAATATTTATTTTGAATTTGTATTGATTTTGTTATTGTCGACCAGTGTTTTAGAGAACAAATAATGACTTTGTCCAAGAAAAAACACATTATAGCTGAGCTAAATGAAGAGTGCTATGTTTAATGAAGAAGCTATGTTTAATGTCAAAATCAAAATCTTGGCTGATTTCAATGTGCTGTTGGATGTTGTCCGCCATTGCTTCTGTGGTTAACGTCACGTTGTAATCCAACTGCAGTTGAGTTGGACGGCAATTGTAGTTCAAGATGAGCGTTCGATGACGTATACTATCAAACTCACAAATGGACCAATCAGAGGTTAGCGCTGATTTCCAGCTGACGGCGTCCTGTCCTAAGAAACCAGGCCTTAAGACGTTGTTGTTCTCTCTTGAACTTGCAATCCGGTTTTTTTTAAAAAATAAATAATATAATGAGTAGTCAGATTTTTATTTCGTAACGTAGCTAAGTTAAACGAGCTAAAGTAGAGCTGAAAGTTAACTGTGAAACGTCAAAAAACGTAAATATTTTTCGCATGATGGCCTCATCTTTGTTCTAAATATAAACAACAACCAGTTCCAGCAGCGTTTTCTCTTTTCTGACACATATCAGTTGTTACAAAATGGAGCCGGTCGAAGCTCCTTTCTTGCTCATGAGTTAAAGCATTGAAACAGTTAAGAAGCCCCATTCACATTGTGTATTACACATAGTATAATTATTTTACTATCCAAGATGCGTAAAATTATATTATGAATATTTAATAAGTAAAATTACGACAAGGGTAAGTAACACTAAAAAAAACAGTGTTAACACGTTTTTCCATTTATAAGCTACGACGGAAATGATCACGAGTAAAACTTCTTACACCTAGGTAGGTCGGAAAAATCGATTTTTTCCCTATCTAATTATGTTCTTCATTATTTCCAGAATCCAAAAGAGTCATAATCCGAGTTTTTTTTATCTCGTCAAACTGTTACAGAAGAAGATCTTATAGCCGTTCGTGAAACTGCCGAGTTTTATAAGAATCTCTTAAATACTTCCGTAAAAGTTGTCGAAACAGAATTTTGTCTTAGGGTGGCAAAATGACAGTGTGAAACAGAAACAGGACTATAAGTGCCCAACGATCTTTCCAAGATCATTAATGCCTGGGACATCGATTTGTACCCATCAATCAATATGTTGTTGAGAAGTTAGTGCAGCAAAAGCAGAACGTTCCTTTTCAACTCTTCGACGTCTCAAAACTTTGCTTAGAGCAACTCAAAATCAAAGACGATTAAATGGACTCGCACTATTAAACATTCATCGAGAAATTGATTTGGATGTTGAAAAAATCATTGACAGATTTGCCAAAGTTTCCAAAAAACGCATTGCATTTATTATTTAAAAATTTTGAATACTATTTATGTATTTTTCTTTTGTTCATTATGAAAAAAATAAATGAATAGACTAGCATTAAAAACCCCAGTTTTTTTTTCAAAAAAAATATGAAAATTTTTTTTTCATAAAATTTTTTTATTGTGTGTGTGGGGGGGGGGATCTGAGTCTAAGACTCTCCCCCCCCCAAGAAAAATTTACGGATCCACCTCTGATGACGTCAGCTAATTTTTATCAGGAAAACGGAGTATTGAAGTTGAGCTAAGTTTCTCCACATGAGTTGTAATGTTCATGAACGATAAGTTAATTAAATACAGAATCGAATGAGTTGAAATATAATTCTTTTCGCGTACGTCTTTTATTTAACTTAGATTTATAAATTGTTTATGTATTTCATGGTAACCGTGATATAGTTTTGTTTTGTGCACCTGGCAACTTCGATGCATCATTAGTTCCACGTGACTTCGTGGCTGTTTTGGGGCTAAGTCTCTGTGTAAATATAGAGTGAAAGAATTGAAATATTGTAGATATAATCTTTATGAAAGAATTTAGAATGTGTCACTTAAGAGGATGGATACTCGACTGGCTTGGTTTACTTGAAGTAGAATGGAAAGAACAGTTGCTAATGTAAGCAAATGCCACGTTTCGACAACCCATAAGGATCGGTATACTCGCACTACGTCACTTGAAGGTATCCCATTGCATAGATTAAATTATTTTGAAAAATGGTTAAGAAATTTTTTTTATTTTCTTCCACTTCCTCAAAGAGTTTTAATAATGATTCTGTTTAAAAAAAAAATCGCGACTCACTTCGGTCAGGTCTTTTTAATTCAGTCATATCGTTATCCGATTTAATCGGCGTCTATAATGAAAAAGCCCTCTAAAAAATAGGTTGTTTAAAAAATGGGTGATGCTGGGGAGATTAAAACATAATTTTTCAAGGTTTTCAAAAATTAAAAAGAAGATTGTTATTTCTAAACTCACAATTTTAATTTAATTAATTAATTTTTTTTTAAAAAAAAGTTCGACTTCTCAACAGGATGCAGGATACATCGATTTGAATTTTTTAAATTCCTTTCTCTAGAACTTTCAGCAAATGTTCTGAAACCCTTGAGGGCTAATAATAATAGATAATGGTTTAAGAAAAAATAATAATATGAATATAGCGGGGAGTCAAGAATTTTTTTAGTCAGTATTGTATCATAAAATATTCAATCTAAATTTTTTTCGGTTTAGAAAACTAAATCTATTGTATGAAAACATAATTCTTAAGTACCCATGAAGCAAGATACACGGAACTTTCAGAAGAAACTTGGAACATGCTTAACAATTCCATTTCTAAAGGAGCTTTCTGGGTTTAAAATAAAATAAAAATTGACTTCAAAAAAATGTTGAATAAAGATTTCATCTCAAAGATATGATTTTTGAAAAATTGAAAAGACTTTATTATAAAGAGAAAAGTTTTTTTTTTTAAATCTTTACAAAATCACACAAATGCGTGTTTTCTACCTAAAGAAAATATTAGTAGGAAAATAAAAATAGAAACTGATGTATCCGTTTCAAGAGTAAAAAATTATTTTCGTTCGCAAACTAAAACAAGTCTGATCCTCGATTGCATCCTAAAGGATATTCTTATGTTAAAGAATAATGTGGTCGAACAAGTTCAAAGAATAAGAACCTGAGAAATAAAGTTTAATGATAAATGATAGAATTTTAAAAACCTTTTTTTAAAGGGGGATCAATGTTCTGTTTTTTTGAAGAGGTGTTATCTAAAAAAAAAAAATTGGTTAGACTATATTTCCAAATTCCACTTAATGTATTGCCAGGATGAGCGATATTGTTTTATGTTTTGCAACCCACAGAGAAATCTCTAAATAAGGTATTTTTATTTTTCTTATTTTATTGTTGCCCATGTCAGATAACGTGCATTTCCATCTTTACGTTATTTCCTTGTTTTATTTCGAAATATATATATATATATATATATTAGTAGTATTATAATTTATTTTATGTTTTAATTATGTTTTCTTTTCGATTTCATTTTATTTGGCCGTGCGGTACGTATAAACACAGTTGGCAGAAGAAAAAAAAATGAGCAAATTTAGTGAAGGGGCACCTTAATATATAGATCTATATTTATTTATTTCAACAAACTTTTCAATTTCGATGATAAAGATCAAAATTTCAATTATAAAGAAAAAGTTTTAATAATAAGGAATAAAATAGAATTTTATTAGTCAAGAATAAAGCTAAATGGCATACAATTTAATTCATAATAAGTTTACATATGAAAGGAATATAAATTCGAGAAATGTAAGTAATATTAGCTATAATCATGAGCTATAATACTTAAGGACAATCCAATCTGACGTTATTACGACGCATTTCTTGAAGTTCCTCTTGGTCCAACTGCTTGAAGCGCCCTCTAGCAACACTTAACCGAAACGGTTAGTTGATTCAGTAGGTGAGAATACTTGACATTCAACTCTATTATATAATTTTTGCCATATTCTTGCTTACTTCTATATGATTATATTTGTAGCATGAAGAATGAATGATCTGTGATTATTGTTGAAAAGTTGAGTTTTTATATTTCATTTCAATCAAAATTATTAAATTAGGATTGAAATGAGTGAATTGTTGTTAGTGCTTCACCCTTTTTTCCCTTCATATTGTGCATTCATGTTGGAACATAATTTTTGTTAATTAACTACAAATTTTTTTATTTTACATTTTATTTCTTTCATACGTAAAAAATATTTCTGACATATTTTTATTTACTGTTGTTTATTTCAATTTCTCATATAAATATACATTGTATTACTAACGCTTTGCGCAATGTATTCTTTAGTTTGAAAAGAGTAATGGTAACTTTCATTTATATAAATATGTATTTTACTTAGCATTAAAATAAATTTAAGTCTAATAATAATGATGAGAAATTAAAATATTTAGAATAAACTAATTACTTTGCATGAACTAATTACTTTAAATGTATTTTTATCTTAAAAAACTCACGATATCCTTAACGAATTAACATCTAAGAATTTCACAGAATTAAAACAAAACAAATGATCAAACGATAATAATAACCTTTATAAATAAACTGCTATAGAATTAACCTTTATGTATAAACTCATTTATAAATTCAATTTAACATAATAAAAAAAAACTTTAAAAAAAAAAACTCAGCAATTCATTATTCCAACTGATAGTTAAGCTTTTTGCCGCAACGTGGCACTAAAATTGCTTGGAACAGACTGTTGCCATTTTAGCATACATTGATAAAGAGTGGAAATTATATATTTCCCTGTGACTATATTTATATTAGAACTACAGTCAGATATCCTCATAAGATCAGATTACAGCTCGTATAGAGAAACCAGAATGAATCCTAAATCAGTCTAAACTGAAACAAATAAAGGCTATTAAGAATGTAAGAAAATGAGAGAATAGGAATCACGTTCGAGAAATCTTTTTGTAAAATGGTTGACTCTTATGAAGAAAGTTGATGTTTTTAATGCATTTTCAATTCATATAAATTTGTCAGCAGTATCAGAGAAAGTTTATTAGTTCGAAGGTATCGAAATTTATTCAAACAAATTACTTTAAAAGGCTGGCAATTTAAGAGATTTCGCGTAATGACTCAATTACAAAATTCTTCTAGGGCATAATTTGTTCGAAACTTGGTAACAGAAGGATTGGCGAAATGAAATAGCCACACCAATCGAAAAGTTAAGACGTTCCAACTTCGACAGCCTTTCTCTAAAACCAGCCAATTCAATTCTAAATTCTAATCTGTTTTGAGGAAATAGGGAGAGGTGATTTCATGGAACACATTTAGGGGGATCGCTCCAATATATTCATAAACGTCGCATCTCAAAGCGACATCTACAGCAGTTCCAGAAATTAAATGTCGCCTAAATTAAAATATGCATGAAAACTTTTAACAGCATTTGGCGATTTTAAAACTTTTCCTTCTGAGAATGATGCGCAAGTTTGAATCAAATGAATCCAAAAAGATAATTCTGAAATGAAACGACGATGATTTGTGAGGCAATATGACTTTTATATAGCTGTTAAAAGTTTTAGTGATAAGTAAGTCCGTTTTATCGATACATGAAGATAAGTTTAGAATTAATTAAAGTAAATATGTTGAGTGGTAAATAACTTCTAGTTTGAAAGTATGCATTTGGATATGTAAATAAATTTGAAATTACAGCATAATTTATATATGCGCCATAACTTGTATATAAAATTGAATTGATAACAAAATTTACACCATTTCATGTGAATAAAAGTTGCATTAATAATATACCTTATGTCTTAAAAAAAGGAGGAAGATGCTTTTCTAAAAGAAATATTTAATCTTATTTGAATGATCAAATCTAAGTTTTATGGAATAGGGATGTACAACGCAAAAATGACACGATTCCATTTCTTTTTCAAATTTTTTTTACTGGGTGTTCGTATATTTATAAGCATAATTAAAACAAAAAGAAAGAACAGAATGTTTGTTTGAATGATCTGCTCGGCTTTAACCTTTCATACGCGATAAAAAAAATTTTTGTTTATCGGTTTTGTAACTATATATATACACTTCAGTATTTTATATCATACAGATTATTAGTATTATTGAACCGGTAAACGAGCTGAATATCGGTTCTTCGTACGAGGTGAGAAAAAAGAAAGAATCAACACTGAACAACACACAAATTTGTACAAAACTGAAAAACAAATACAAACACAAATATTAAATCTAAAATAATTCCAAAATGTTTTATTTATTTATTATTATTTGTTGCCCTTCTCGGTGGCTTTACGATGCTAGATTAAACAAAACAGGGATTAAATAGTTCATCCCATCAAAATGAAGATTAACTGTATTCCGTATCATCTGGCATAATGCTCTTGGTTGAGTTTCCTGACTCTTGACGTTTAAAATTTACCTTAATTAAGCTACTTTCTCCTGTATTTAAATCTTCCAGGAGACCTAAAAATCCATTTCCTCAGTATCTATCTATCTATCTATCTATCTATATATATATATCTATCTATATATATATATAAGATATATATCTATATATATATATATATAAGATATAAGAAGAGACAGGAATGCATAGCCACTTTACTAGTTTTACTTTTGTCCATTAAAATTTTCATTTTAAATTTCTGGCATCCTGTCGGCGTTTCAATGCTGCCGGCTTGTAAAGCAAACACGCAGGATAGCAGATAGGGCAAAGCAAGTATTCTTTATTTAAGCATTTAACTATTACTGAAAGTTGGCTAATCTAGAAACCCCACACAATCCATGAACGCATCGCTATTTTTAGTAGGGATAATCTAGGGGAAATGTAGCAAGAAAATCCCTAATTATGCTAAAACGTGTGAGAAAGAGGCAAAATTAAGTGTTTTGTATAATTCTCCTCACATTCTAAGAAATTCTAAACATTTAATCTACTTCTTTATCAGAAAATTGATTTTTAATGATGACAAAAGGCTATGTTCAGAATAAAAGATAAATAAAAACATTTTAGACTAAGAATAATAAATTAATATGGAACGATATATTATATTATGTATGTATATATATATATAAATGTTATCACGATCCTGTAGGGGTTAATAACTAACCTATTCATATGCTGTATTTTATGAAGAGAAAAAATATAAAAGTCAACCTATATTCATATTTTATAGATGACGCTTGCGATGGTCAGTTAGTTCACATACACGAACTCACTGCGCTGTGGTATGAAGCGTTTGTATACAAACGTCGTCCATGAAAAAAAAAATTGAATAAATGATTGGAGATAAAATATAACTACTAGTGCTGTGCAGGAGCTGGAGTAAATGTCTTTCTTTATTCCTTACGATAAGGATTTCTTTTTGAAATTAAAATTATGCATTTTTTCATACAATTACAAAAGAAAAAAAAAATCACTCTTATGTTCAATACGTTTTTCGCTGTTTATGTTTGAAAGGAAAGTGGAAGTTTATTTTGCATTTTTGTTCAAAATTTTTGTTTATAGCTATCGGTTGTGGTAGCCTAGTGGATAGAGAATTGAACTCTAGTCCGTAGGGCCGGTGTTCGATCCTCGACTCTGCTAAGACCTGTGGGGTCAGAAGACCTGTGGTTGGTTGCTGAGCAATATGATATGTACTTTATAAATAAACCCCAACTTTATAAATAAATTTCAAGCTTACTGTGAACGTTATAACCTATAAATGACTGTTTAAAATATTTAATTAGAGGAGGAGTTTTTTTTAAAATCGTTTTATCACTAATAATCTCACATTAAGTTTTGTGTCCGACAGTTAAATTTACAGTCCTTGTGCTATACCTAGTCTAGAAATGAATTTGCTTCTGGTGATGATGAGTGAAAAAAACTAAATGATTAAAAAACCCGAATAATGGTTTACTTAGAAATGAAAACTTATAAGAACTGCTATAAACGTTGAAAATAGTTATAACATATTTCATGATTAAGGAATTAAGTTATTTTGATTTGAAAAGCGCGATAGGAAATAATAATGAATTTTTTTAATGATTATTTTATTTTCATAATTTGTTCAATATTTATTATTTAATATTTAGCATTTAGAAATTTTATATTTTTCATTAAAAATACCATTTCTATTTCATTGGCATTTTACTTAAAATAATTTTAAAAATGCAGCCGTAAGATTTAATAAATTCGAAATGAAAGATGGGATCTAAATATAATCAGGAGGTATCCAAACTCCTCACTGGTTATAAAAAGTGCTAACTTGCGAAATCGCATTGACTCTTCTCCGAAACCCTAGGGTTCCTCTGAGCACTTTTTTGAATCTAATACATTATATTTTTTTAATAAGCTTTGGTGAACAATTTCTTCATTTCTCTTTAAAACAAGCTAGATATGAATCTGTTTTTCTATCAGCTTTTTCCTACACGAGGAAGCTTCCTCACGGGTTTTCATAAGTAGTCTGCGCAGATTATTTAAAAAGCGAACCAGTTGTGCGCATGAGCCCAAGTTCGATTTTTAAAAGTAATTGAGAGAAATGTATCATATACNAAACAATTACACGCACACATTCCCGTGCGCAAAAGAGATTGGCCGCATTATACCTTATTAAACATAAAATTACACTTAGGACACTTGACAAACTAATAAATACAAAATCAAAACATAGCATAAAAGAACCTAATATTTTTACAATCAAAACATTAAAATCACTTTTATCAGGCCAAAAATAAAATATCCATGCCAAAATCCATTTATAAAATTCCCTCAAAATAAAATCCTTAAAGTCATGTCCGAAATTCCTGCCTAACAAATAATAATAATTAGCATACAAAATTAACCGTCCAAATTGCCCAAATGTCCACTCTTCCAAGTTCATTGAGCCAATCCCCTGGAAACAAATCCTTTTTCATCTGCACATTACGGGGTTTAATTCTGATATCGGGAGTCTTTGAATTCGCAGCTGTGTACAACTCCCTCTTAGGATACTTAAACAATTTTTCTCTCCCCTCAAACCACAGAAGTTTAGATTCCATCGCGCCGTCGCTATCTCCCTTTCTTTTTTCACAGGACAAATCCATCCTCTTCAACGCGTTAATTGGACTTTTAACCTTCACTTCAACCCCACGCTGACCATCCTCCCTCACTTCCTCTAGCATTTCTTCAAATTCCGAGCCCTGCACCTGCTCCTCTTTAAGACTTGAGAAAAGAGTGATTTCTTATCTTGACCCCCTACTTTCTCCCCACGCTCGGGATTCATTAAAATACATGGTGGATCTTCGTCCTCACCCCCACTTGACTTTCCCTCTAACACCTCAAGACCCCCCGGAGTGATTCGCACTCCTCTCCTGTCCGAATTGTCGCAATCAAGGTCAGTGTCCTTAGCCTCAATCGCCTTGTTCCCTTCTTGTTCTTTTCCCTCAGAACCGATCATCTTTTTCTCCCACTCTTTTCCCCACCGTTCATCCCCTGCATTTTCAAAAGCCTGTTCCTCTAATAATTTAAACTCCCTGGTTTTAGCCATAGTCTCATTTTCACTTTTGATCACTACTGGGATTTTTTCACTAGTGTTTACAATTCCTTTCCCCATCCCACAGTTACTAGGAACATTACTGAACTTTTCCTCTACCGCAGGGCCTATCTCTGAACTTACAAAGATCCATCTCCCTATCTCAAAATTTTCTTCAGGATCTAAAGATTACCTTGATATGCTTAAATTAGGAACGCTGTATATTATTTTTGAGAAACAAAACTTCTCCTCAACCACCTCGATTCTACGCAAATCCGATTCGTCTTTCTTCATCCTCTTTTCGTGAATAACGCGTTCTACAGAATCTTGCTTAGCCTGATCTTTCTTCTGATCTAACCTAAATCTAGTAATTTTCGGACATCCCCTCTTTAAATGTCCTACCTCTCCACAGTTATAACATTTCGGGGACCATTCTCCTAAGCTAGTAAATCTAGTAATTTTCGGACATCCCTTCTTTAAATGTCCTACCTCTCCACACTTATAACATTTCGGGGACCATTCTCCTGAGCTAGTACTATTTTTCCTTTGCGATTCACGCAGAAACTTACCCTTTCTATTAACATTCGGACCACTCCATTCAGGAAATTGTCTCACCCCACCCTTCACATTCACCTCCTTTCCTCCAAATCCAAATTTTCCGGACTCCGGCCTCTCCGCCGATTCCACGGCGCCTAGACATTCAACCGATTCGTTTAAACTGACTAAGGGTTTAAAATCCTGGGTTTTACTTTCCTCGTCCTGGTCCTCCATTAAAATTTCTGTTAACCGCTCAATCCCTAGTATAGTACATCTTATCCACTCATGATCATAGTCCCGTTCTCGTTTTAACCATTCCAGTTCACGTATCCTTCTATGCAACTCCCGTTTTCTACCTTCTCTTAATTCTAGTTCCTGCTCTTTTTGCCGCTTTATTTTATCCTCGCGTTCCCTATCTTCTTTTAACTTTTGTTGCTCATGTTCCCTATCTTCTTTTAATTTTTGTTTCTCCCGTTCCCTATCTTCTGTTAATTTTCTTGTTCCCCGTTTCCTATCGTCTATTAACTTTTGTAATTCCTGCATTCTCACCGCATGCTCCTGTTCCCGTTTCCGTTCCTCTCGTTCCCATTCCCGATCCTCTCGTTTCCGTTCCCGATCTTCCCGCTCCCGTTCCTGCTTCCGTTCCCGCTCCTCTTTAATCCCACTCAAAACCTCTTTAGTATATTGCTCGTCGTAATCCGACCTCCCGGTGATCCATGCCTTTAACTCAAAAAGCTTGACGTTCTCGGGAACCGTTTTCCCAAATTCCTTAGCTAGAACTATCAAATCTTCCTTTTTCGCTTTTCCAAAAAAACTCATGCTGACGATATAAATTTAATTTCTTAAACACAAAAAAAATATACTCCTATTTAAAAATAAACCTTAAAAAAAATAAAACTTAGCAACACCTTCCCCTATACTCATACACCGTACACCGACCTTCTATTATGAAATTTAGCACTTCATATGGAAACAAAACATGTTCAACACAATTTGTATCATGCAATATTCAACACATGCAATATTCAAACATTACTTCTCAATACACATAAATACAAGTTACTCTTTTCAACTTTCATTGCAAAATAATAAAATTTCGTGCTCTTTTGGTACACCTAAAATATACACTTTTACTTTCCCCAAAATTAAAACTCTTAAATTTCATAGATTCTACCGTCATAATAATGAACCCTTTCATCATTTAAACAAAAGTAAACCCCTTCCTTGACCTTTTTTTCCGGTCCAAAATTATTTTAACAGAATGCATTATAAATAATAATCACTACTAAATAATAATAAACCAAGAACCTTGTTTACTCAGCTCGCTATTGACATATAAAAACACAATCTTTAAATAATCCTACACTTTTTTACAAGTTATTAAATCAATACTCTTCTTCTTTCATATATACTCTTAATAAAGCAATAAAAAAAATTACACTCTTAACAAACCAACACACTAAGTTACTAAAAAAAAATATCGAATCATCACTTATTATACTTATCAATAATAATCATACTCATTAATCACACAAACAATACTGTAGCTAACTGGCCAATCCCTTAAGCTCAAATAAAATAACACATCAGGTTGACTTTAAACCAAAACAAAATAAACTTATCCCCTTAACTAACTACCCTTTTTGTTAAGCTTCTACCCAGAAATGTGAGCATGTAATTTATCTTTTCATGCATGGGATAAAGCTTACCTCCCTTTATCTTTTCAATTGTCCTCTTTGGCAGAGAGCCGATGTTGAAACCACACCCTATTCTCTATGGTCACAGGTCACGGGGGGTAGCGTCGGCTTCCTGTCGCCTCCGGCGATAATAGTCCCTTTCCAGTACCGTCTCTTCAACTCCTGTCGATGTTGTCAGTCCGCCGTCACCCTTTCCTTCAGACAATCTTTCCAATCTCTTTCACTCGGAACTTAAATGGGCATCGGCGATGATTCTTTTCACTAGCATAGCAGTCTTCCTTCCATCCTGACTAAAACTCCACCAGGCAACACTCTGTACTCGGCCTTTCTCATAGTGGGCATCGGCGATGATTCTTTTCACTAGCATAGCAGTCCTCCTTCCATCCAGGCGAGGATCCTGTCGGCTGCGCCAATTTGTGAGACATTTTGTCTCTTGGTTCGTATTTAAAGACCTCCTCAATAAGGATGACCAAGGATTATTTCAGTTATAGCTTATTTATTTCATTATTCTGGATTAATATAATTATTTACAAAATGATACATGAATTGGAGAATATAATATTCCGGAGCATTGCTGCTCCCTTCTCGCTCATGCTTTATCATAGCTCAACTAAAAACTCAACTCTTCTGCGTTCAAAACTAATCTTGATCTCTCAAAATCCTCTTTCTCATAAGAAACAGTCCTTTGCTCCACCTCCAATCTAGGGGACGACACTTCCAGTGTCCTTCACCCTCTGACCCTCAGGTCAAGGGGTCAATCAAATGCGTGGGAGAGGAATCAGGACCCTGACACAAACGAAACATCTTTTTTTTTTCTTTCTTAATGTTTTCTCCATAGTCGCCCCATTCCAAGAGTAAACACGACAGTTAGTTAAAAGGGTAATAAACCAATTTTCTTCGTTAAGATGAGTCACAGACTAACGCCGAAAGTGATAGAGAAATTGTAGCAGATTATGTTTTCGATTTCTGGGTAGAAGGGTAAAGTGTCGCCAGTCAGGGTCAAGGTTCATCCAAATTCAATCAATTTCGCAGCATTGGCAAAATAAACTGCTCATCATTCTCTTCTAGTTTGAAGTTATGACATTTCGCTGAGAAGTCCAATTACGATCCGTTCGTTAATAGTGTGACGCTTATCGTCACTCAAAATTAAAATCAAGAGAAAGGGCTAAGATTAGATTTCTAGAACATTTCAGAGTCTTCGATTAAATAAAACTACTGTGGGAAATCTCCATCGGCAAATAGTAAGTTAAATACGGATAAAGTAATTCAAATAAACGATTAGGTTTAAATCTTACAATGTCACCCCCATCATGTGATTGACCCATCACGGGACAAACTCGAAAACAACAATGACTTTTGAACTTGACCTTTCCTCAGATTTGTAACTTTTTATCACCCAAAAAATACGATATAAAAGCAGCCGAAGGAAAGGGTTGGGAGAGCAATCAAAAGCAATCAGCCTAAGTGACAAAAGGCCGAACCATGACTAAACTTGGTAAGTCTCTCTCCATCTATTCTAAAAAGCACGTAAGAATTAATGTATAAATAAGTTGAATTAATTGTATATTCT
>NC_092208.1:92691935-92720998 GCF_043381705.1 Parasteatoda tepidariorum
TTCATTTTAATTTGTAATGAATTGAAGACAGAAAAAATTATTTTACCGTAATATACACATCTGTAACAGCAAGTGATCATGAAATTGAAAGTTATGTTGTTGGTAATAGTAAGGTAAAAATTATTGAGAAATTGTTCTTCAAATGCTTGGCGTGTTCTGCTTCAATGTTTGGCATGTTCTGGTTAGTTTTTTCAAGTTCTTCAGCTGCTCCTTAGGGAAATTCTGATTTTTATTTGCTGCTAAGAAAATGGCGTCCGTCATAGCCGATGAGTTTGATGGAACTAAATGAAAACGTGATAAATTAATGTCTGATATTTACAGGCTCCCGATAGAGGGCGTACTCGAGCGTTGCGATCGCGAATTAAGTATTACAGAACGCGCAATAAACAATTTTTTTTTAATTTGAGTTGTAAGCGAACACACCTCTATCTTTAAGATATTTAGCAAAACTGAATGGGATACCTGAAAGTAAGTTTTTTTTATAACATTTTAAAATAAAGGTATGCTTTTATGACAGATCTTGGTGTGTTCGCAACAGTAATTTAAAATTTTTGCTTGCTTTACTGGCTGATATAATAAATACAATGCGTGCATGGATCACATTGTGCATGAAGCTAATCGTTAAGTTCTATATCATTTACCGAATCTCTTTAACGATACTTTATAACAGTGTACTAATGTAGTTCACACCAAAAAATAATAATGGAATACCTTGAAATGACGTAGTGTGGGTATATCGATCTTGATTGGTTGTTGAAATGTGGTATTTGTTTACGTTTGCAACTGTTTTTTCCATTCTATTTCGAGTGAGCCAAGCTCGTCAAGTATCAATTCTTTTAATTGACACATTCTATATTCTTACACAAAGACTCATTTATAAAAATTTCAATTCTTTCATTATGTATTTTCTTACTTAATTTATATATTTCTTATACATTTCGTAATATTTCATTCTATATTTCTTAACACAATGTCAGGCATGAAGCCACGTAGGACATAAACAAACTAATTATGCATCGAAATGACGAAACAAAAATATCTCACGGTTACTATAAAATATACGAACAAAAAAAATAAATCTAAGTTGAGTAAAATACATTGACGAAAACAAATTATATTTCAGCAATTTCGATGCGCGATACGGCATTGTATTGAATTAACTTCATGTTAATTAACATTCTAACTTATGTGGAGAAACTTAGCTCAACTTTAATACGCCATTTTGTTTGTAAACGATCAGATGGAGCTGACGCCATACGTCACATGTGTGGTTATCCGAGATCTTCTTCCTGTACCGAATTGTCAATAAATTATTTTAAAAAATGTCTTCCGCAAAGCCAATGAGGAAATTTAATTTTTTAAATATCTCTGAATTAAAAATGTAAACAAAAAATCAGGGCATCGTAATTTGTTTACAATTGTACTAATTTATTTTCATGTTGAATATCGGTAAGCAGGCAAACAGATAGACACAAATTTTTTATTTTATATTCACCATCTATCCAAAAAAAATAAATATATAAAAATCCCAAGTCCTGAGGTCCTCTTCTGACGTCATAACATTGACGTGGCTATTACTTTTTTTTTGACGTCGCGGGTTTGTTTGTATAGATTCGGAATACTCAGTTGTTCTGAATTTAATTTTTGTGTCTTGTTTTTGGGGAAAAAACGTGTTCTTCACATTTTAAAATATCAATATGGAAAAAAGTACTTTGGGAAATTATTCCATATTGATATGAAATTATTTGATCGTTGAGATGCGAATTTACGCAATCTAGTTTACACCAGCAGAAATTCTTCTACCGGAACCGTAAGTTGAAACAACCTCCACAAATACTGTCCCCTACCTTGGAGAACATTATACAGAGTCGGGAATAAGGTGAATATGCATAGATAGATGAGTAGTATTAATTTTATTTATATATAACTATTTTTATTAAAAAGTAAATTATATTACTGTTAATCATATTATTATTTAATGAATCAAGCATAAATCTATAAATTTTAGAAATTTTAACATGTTAAATTAAAATTTATGTTTGGACTAAATGTTAACTACTCAAAATATTAATATCCTTTTTTCGAATAATTTATTTTTATAACTTGTGCACCACGTTCGTATTTTTTTTAATAATAATTTACATCAAAAATGGCGATATTGAGAGGAAAAACAGAGAGTAAAATTAAAGAGCTTTCCACGTAAAAACTATAAGTACTTTTTCACACACACACAGAAAGATAAATTTAAAAAGAGCCAAAACTTTTAGTTTAATGATCATAATAAAAAATCACAAATTGAGATCTAATAAATGAAAATTCGAGTTCTCGCTTGGATGCAATGAAAGTTTATCTGATAAAAATTTACCAAGAAAAAAAAAGTTTTTCAATTTAAGATAAAAATCTAAAACGCAATTAACAGAACGCGAATTTCGAGTGGAAAGAAAAAGTTGAAGTAATGAAGTGTTAAAATAAAGTTGCTTTTTATTTCAGTATTACCTAATGTTTCACAAAAAAAAGAACTATTTCTTTTAAAAAAGAATATCAAATTCTTTTTGCAGCCATTAAAGAAAAAGGAAGAATTTTCAATTCCTTAATTTTTTTAAAAAATTAGAATGCATAAAAAAAATTATCAAGAAGCTCAGAGTATTAATTAAGAATAATTAATATCACATTTCGTGACAGCAGAATTTACAGAGTGAATTTTGCATCACTATCTGCAAAATGCAAATTTGTCTGTAGCGTCAATGCAATAGGTTATTATTATGAAAATTCAGCTAAAATATAGACGTAGGTAAATGTGCAAATAAAAAATATATATAAAGATTTTATGTTGTTTAAATTTGATACTAAAGAAATGGAATAAATACCTATACAGTTAAGCCTTTAATCAAAAACAACACCAAAAAAATATCGTTCTTATTGTTCCTTGCAGTGTTCTCTCAATTAAGTTTCTAAGTTTTTATTCCGAACAAGATTAGAAATATTTTTTTTTTTTTGAAAAAAGGGACCCCCATTTGTTTGTTTGCTTTTCTAAAGTAAAAAGGTAACTTGAATGAAAATTAATCTGCAGAAGCTGTAATAATCAGCTGCTGTGTGGGAGTATTTCTGCTACAGGAATGCTAATTTACAATCCAGCGGCCTTTGACGACTCTTTTTTGGAGATTTTTCTCTTTACTATAGTTGGTCACAGTTCTAAAGCATGCTTTTATTTCTTTTAAAATTTGTTGCTTGAACTAAAGTCAAGAATCAAGTTTTTATTTACGAAAATGCCAAAACAGGAAAGCGTGTTGTTAAAGGCGTCTGGAGTGGAAACCGCTACTGAGCACGTGATCATGTCCTTAGGTACAGGATGTTACGTTAGCACCGTCCTTAATGCTTATGTTGCCGGCTGAAGTGTAGAAATCAGTTATTCTAGATTATTTATACTTTAATTTGTGGTAATTAATTTACAAAGTGGAGTGAAATACATATGTATGTATGCATACATACATACATAATTCTTATATCTAGTGTTTTACTACACTACTTGGTGTGAAGTGGCCGACGCCATTTTTGTAATTATCACTACTTTCTTTTTTTTAAATTTTGCATACAACTAGCCAAAAAAATATGCTAATTGATATGTAGGCAAATGAGATTACTGATAATTTATAGTTATCGTTGCAATCATTGTAAATGGAACACTATGCAATAATAATAAAGTGTTTCAAAAATGGCCGACTTTTTGTTCCATTTTTTGAAACCTTTTATACTTATAAGACTTCAACTACAGATTAACTCTGGCGCAGTATAACGCTATACTTGACGCTATAATCTTTTTTCTGACGCATTAATTACAAGTAAAAATGTATTGTGGATTAATTATAAAAAACAGTCTAATAGTTACTAAAAAATATGTTAGATAATCGGAATTATATTTGTACTATAATATAAAAACTAAAGAAAAAGTAGTTTGAATTTTTTTTCCATTCTTTTTCAAAAGTTTAAAAATAATTAATTTCGAAAATGAAAGATATTTCAATGATGAACAACTGTTTCACTTACATCTAAATTACTGCAAATAAGTGCAAATTTTGAAAAATCATTATTTGGAAGTGAGCCGTGTCTGAAAAACTTTATTTTTAACACTTATTTATTTATTTTTACACCGGTGTGTCAGGCTTTATTTTATAACCATAAATTATTAAAATACTAATTACAATATTTGTCAATTATTTTGACCTAAATTAATTCAAAATAAGGAAAAAGTATGAGAAACATGTTTAATAAAAATTCTACATCAAAAGATTATCTTAAGGTCATTACGTAATGAAATAAAATTTATTTTCTGAAACTGGAGATGATTTACATTAGATTTTGCCTAAATCCTCGGCAATAAAATGTCATCTTCCAGTTTCATAAGTAGAAAAAATGGGATATAATTCCTCGATGTCTGAATCTAAACTGTTCCGTCAGCATTCTGAAATCTAAACTTAGAAATCTGCAACTTATAAAACTATATATTACTTCAGCATATAAATCTGAAAATACAGATTATCTTAAGTCAAAGGATACCAATAGATTTAGTGGCCAATATGTCATAAAATAAATTTTTTTTTTCTGCAACAAGATTTACATTAGACATTGCTTCAATCTCTTGCGAATAAAAAAACGTTACCCTCTAATAGTATAGGGAAAAAAATTGGCAAAAACGAGAAAATAGTTGAGGTCTTATTCTGAAATCTAAACTCCATAGACTTTCAATGTTCGATAACACGAAACCTGTATTACGATTGGGTCAACTTAAAAGTCTCTCTTTTTCGAGTTGCATACACGTTTCTTTGAAACAGATTCTATTTCACCGAGAGGAAAAAATGGCGACAGGGAGAAAAATCAGACAGAAAGCAAAATCAGTTTTTGGGAAATACTTCGGCTACGTGAAACTGTATGGAAGTTAATTACATAAGTGGACGTCATTTTACATGTAAAATGCAAGTATAGTTTGAGAAAAAATTTTTCGTTGAAGAAAAAGGCTCTCTTTGGAACATAAAAGGAAAAAAATGACAAAAATGTAAAGGAAAAAATGGCTAAATATACAAGTATGTTCCTTATTCTTAAATCGAAACATAAAGATTGATAATATATAAATTCAATTTAATTACATATTATCTTTTAGCTAATATATTATCAAATTAAACTTATTTTCTGAAAAAGGAGATGAATAACTTTAGACTTAATTCCGTGAGAATAAAAAATTTCATCTTCTAGTAGCAAAGAAAAAAAAATTGTAACTAAATAGCCAAGGTCAATACCTTATGCAGAAATCCAAATTTAGAGATCTGTAGACATTCATTGTTCCATCACTATTTGGAACACGAAGCATTTGACACCTTTGGGTCAACTTAAAAGTCACCCA
This sequence comes from Parasteatoda tepidariorum, assembly GCF_043381705.1. Lineage (NCBI taxonomy): Eukaryota > Metazoa > Arthropoda > Arachnida > Araneae > Theridiidae > Parasteatoda > Parasteatoda tepidariorum. The sequence continues at coordinate 92,697,331 of NC_092208.1, forward strand.
TTCTTGCATTGCATATTCGTTTCTTTGAAACAGATTCTAATTCACCAAAAGACGAAAAAAAATGGCACAAGAGGGGAAACTAATACATTTTTTGAAATACTTCATCCATTATAAACAAAATGTGTGGAAATGAGAATATATTTTTCTTTATTTGGGGGTGGATTTTCAAATTCAGAATTCCAACAATCTAGGAAAGGGCGTGTAATTTAGAAAATACACTGCAAATTTGAGAAGAAATTTTACATAATGGAAAAATCTGAGTTAATTAAATAAATGGACAACTTTTTATCTCTAAAAAATATAAGCCTAATTGCATGACATTTTTTAAAAAAGGTCCCTTTTTAGTAACATAAGGAAAACAATTCATAAAACAACCACGTTTTAAACCTTTCTTTGAAATCTAAATTTTAAAGATCCATACCATATTTATCTTCAACTATTTTTAACCTTTAGTTCAATTCCTCGCGAATAAGAAATGTCTTCGTCTAGAAAGTTAAGAAGAAAAAATGGCAAATAATTAGCCGTGGACTGTACCTTATTCCAAAATCTAAACTTAAAGATCTTCCCCCATAGATTATCTTAAAGCAAATGTGTAATACGATAAAATTTATTGCCCGAAACAGAAGATGATTTACTTTAGATTTTGCCTATATCCCCTGCGTATAAAAAATGCCACCTTCTAGTAAAATAAGTAGAAAAAATGACGAATAAATAGCCGAGGTTTGTACCATATTCTGAAATCTAAACTTAGAGATCTATTGACATTCACTGTTCCATTACCAATTTCACTATTCGGAACACGAAGTATGTGACACGATTGGGTCAACTTAAAAGTCTTCCCTTCTTGCATTGCACACACGTTTCTTTGAAACAGATTCTCTTTTCCAGAGAAAAAAAAAATGGCGATAGGGGGAATACTCAGACAGAGAACAAAATCAATTTTTTGAAAATACTTCGACCATGTGAAACAACATGTGTTGAAATGAGTCTATTTTTCTCTTCCTGGGAACTTTCAAGTTCGGAATTCCAATCATCTAGGAAAGTGCATGCAATTTAGGAAATGCATCCTAAATTTTACTGATGGGAAAATCGAAGTTGATTACATAAGTGAACATCTTAAATGTAAAATACATGTATAGATTGAGAACATTTCAAGCTATTTTTGTTTTCGTCTTTTTTACCTGAAAGTTGAGAAATGAGTATTGAAGATGGGAAACGGGAGCGTTCTATATTTAGAACTGTTTTTGAAGTATTTGGATGAAAATTGACAATCTTTATTTAGTAAATTATCCTTACATCGATGATTCTGTTTGATTTGTTACAATATATTTTCAACGCGGATAAATATTTGTAATATTTTTTTGCGGGAAATTATTTCATTTATATCTGATTTAGTATTTTTATAGTGATCTTTATTATTTCTTTTACGTTCAATTATTTTTCCATTCAAATGTTTTTGAAATTTTTAGAAGCTGAAGTTTTAAAAAAAATTCAAAATATATTCGAAGGAATTACTAAACTTGATTTGTTAATTCCATTTTTAATTCAGATAAATGTTTGTATAGATTTTTAATATGACACTATTTCAATGATATTTTTTTTAACATTACAGGTTCGACTTAGTTTGGTGGGAAAATATTTCTGGCTGAATATCAAGAAGTTATTGTAATGAAATGTTTTGAAATACGAGAAATGATTGAAAATGGGAAGATGGAAAATTTAGAATGGAATGAATGGAAAGTTTTCTTGCTAAGTTTAGATCCTTTTTTAAATAAAGTAAAAATTAAAAATAAATTCAAATTATTTTCAAAGTCATTAATCTTTCAGATTTGTAATGTAGATAAATATTTATATTGATTTTTAATATGAATTTATTTTAGTTGCTTCTTCGGTCCAACTGGGAATAAGTTAAATTTCGATCCAGAAGTTAAATTAGCTGGAAATTTTATTTGAAAATTATATTTATTTGTTTACTATGTTAATTTGTTTACTAACTTTGAAACTAATATTAAATTAATTTGTTATTTTCGGGAAATTGAATTTGAACTAATGCAGGACATAATTGAATCTGTAAAAATTCAAATGAACAAAATGAGAGTAAATAATACAAACTAAATTTGCATATTTACTAAGACACATTTCATAAATTAGATGGTCTTTCCCAAGTTTCGGACTTGTAAGTGTTTAAAAAAATATTTTGCTTTTAAACATGGAACTGGAACACCAGTTTTCCTCCCAATAAATCTCGTGTTTACAAGCAGTCACGAGTAAAGATCAATTTTTTTTATCTGTTCTAAAGAAGCTATTTACAACAGCAAGAGGAACTTAAACTATTGCCAAAGTTATCTATCATCAGCGCGATTGAACATACTCTAATTGGAGCTGAAGGTCAATCCTTTAACGTTAGAGGAAGTGATTTTCCGATGCCTTTAGAACTCAAGAACATATATTAAACGGCACTTCCGTTTGACAGAACAGCGAAATTTATCGTTCGAAAAGGCTTAACTACCTTCCAGAAAAGAAACACTTCATTTACTTGTGTCTAGGTTACAAGGAAGATTACTTCGGTTCTATGAGAAATAAGTTAAACTTCGATCAAGAAGTCAAATTAGTTGGGAATTTCATTAGTGTCAAAAGTTTAGCACACATCGTATATTGTTTTCAAAGTTATGAGATGAGTTGTTCGATGCTTCTTGAAAGGCAAATCATATTTGAAGATGTATGGTGGAAAATAAAAGTGGCATTTTGTTCTAACTATATGCAAATAGAATTTTATTTCAAGTTTAAATTATATAACCATCAATTTTAAGAAAAAAAAGTTACATTTCGTTTCATAGGTGAATGCCATATTAGTTAATTATTGCCAAACTATGAAACATTTTATAATGCCATAAAATATTTTAATTAAATTTAATACAAAAGTGGGTAAAATGTAATTCTGTCTCTTAAAATAAAGAAATATACATCAAGAAGTATATTTTGTTTCAGAGAAAAAAAGTTATAGCTGATCATTATACTTCAAATTATAGATTTTAGGTTTTTTGCATTTTATTTTTCGAGTAAATTCATCCGTTAGTTCAATAAAAATATTAAGTGAATCACGCTGAGTCCAAATTCTATAATCTCAGACTCATTCATGTATATTTTTGTTCTCCAGTCCTAATTACAAGCAAAAATATACCTTTTTAATTATCAAAAACAGTCAAATAGTTAAGAAAAGAATCTGCTAGATTTTTGGAATTATATTTATGCTAAAATATAATTTCGAAAAAAATTTCGAAAATGTTTTTTTTTTTCCATTCATATTCAAAAATTTATCTACATTTGATTATATAAATTAAAGAAATTTCAATGATGAATATCTGTTTTTCTTAGATCTAAGCAACTGCAAATAACTGCGAATTTGAAAAATTATTGATTGGAAGATTTTACCTTTAACGTAGAAAAAGACACCAGTGTTTCATGCTATATTTCATAACTATAAATTATTAAAATGCTACAGATAATATTCTTCACTTATATTGACCTAAATCAATGCAAAATAATAAATGAAGTGTGGGGAAAGTAGTTATCCATAATATCAACCTTCATTTATGGAAAGGTACCCCAACATCGAATCGAGTAAACATTTCTTATATACTAGTGAAATGGAATTGTATTATTAAGTTCACGTTTGTAGTTGCTCTCGTGTTGCCAGTCGCAGTCGAGTGTATACAGGCCGAGTGTGTGATCGAGACTGAGTAGCAACAGCGCGAGGAGGTGGATAATGTCAAAGTCACAAGTAGCAAAGTCAACTGTTCAATACAGACCATCTATCGAAGTAGGCGTGTTCAAATCGAAGTGGGCGTTTCTGTCTAGGTAGGCGTGTTCACTTCACGTCGGAAGGTCACCAATAGTTGGGAGATAAGTTATCCACAATGTCAATCTTCATCTATGAAAAGGTACCGCGGCATAGAGTAGAGTTAACATGTCTCCCTACTAGTGAATTGGAATTGTATTTTTTGTAGCGGTAGATACACTACATGAAGTAAGAAAAATATGTTTTATAAAAATCCTGCGTCAAAGGATTAGACAATTTTTAAAAAAAATTTATCTTTCTAATGTAAGCAACAAAACTAGAACCTCTTATTTATTTCAGTAGCTACTTAAGGTAGAAAAATAAATCTCTTCCATTTGCACTATTCGCAAAATATAAAACGGGAAAATATTTGCAACTTTTGGCTGAATTGCGTTTTTAAGTACTAATATCATTCCCAATAAATCGAAGAATCAATATGGTCATTAATTTGTGCTGATGTTACTTTTAATTACAAAATCAAACACACACAAAAAAAAAACTTTCTTTGAATAAACATAACCTTCTTTTTATCAGGTGTAATTTTAAAATATAGATTTTTTGTATTATTATAATATAGATTTTTATAGATATAGATTTTAATATAGATAGGGATATAAATATAGATTTTTTGTATTTTATCATATCTCTGAAATTAAGTGAATCTCTCTCAAGAGAATCGAACATTTTTTGGGCACAGTTATAAAACTCNTTACAAAATCAAACACACACAAAAAAAAAACTTTCTTTGAATAAACATAACCTTCTTTTTATCAGGTGTAATTTTAAAATATAGATTTTTTGTATTATTATATATTTTGTATTATTGGGCACAGTTATAAAACTCTTCTATACAGGTATAATTTTAAGTAAAATTTAATTTATATTTTGGAGAATCCGAATTCGTTGAAAGAAAATTACGAATGGTTGACCCTGTAAAATTAAGCGCAGATGGCTCTAGGGGTTAAAACTCGTCGTAAGACACTTCCGGGTTACTACTTCCGACTGATTTTTAAGCCTAAGCTTTAAAAAAATGCACGATCCAATATTATTATACTTGTAGTATTTTCAATATAATACATTCTTTTAATCTAACTCTTTCAGCGAAACAAACAACAAATGAATTAGGAAGACTCCGCAAGCTTTTGCTAGAATATGTTTATCCAAAAAATAACGAACGCTGGCTGGGGGGGGGGAGGTCATAGACTCATATTCCCCCCCACACACACAATTAATTTTTTTGTAAAAATTTTTTCTTTAAATATTTTTTAAAAAAAACTGGGGTTTTCAATGCTAGTCTTCTCATTTATTTTTTTCATAATGAACAATACATAAATAGTTCAAGTATTCAAAATCTTTAAATAATAAATGCAATGCGTTTTTCAGAAACTTTGGCAAATCTGTCAATGATTTTTTCAACATCCAAATCAATTTCACGATGAATGTTTAATAATGCGGTTCCATTTAATCGTTCTTGATTTTGAGTTGCTCTAAGCCAAGTTTTGAGACGTCGAAGAGTTGAAAAGTTGTTTGAAAAGTCGTCGAAGAGTTGTTCATAATGAAACTATGACGAATTTCGTTTTAATCTTTTGGATTATTATTCTTGAAACAATGAAGAACATAATTAGATGGGAGAAAAAAAATCCATTTTCCCGACCTACCTAGGTGTATATGCACCCTTAAATAATTTTTTAAATATTTAATTTCGTTTTTAAACTATTAAAAAAGAATTTTTTTTGAAGTAGGGGGTGTCATGACCCCTATGACTATCCCGCTGGATCCGCCACTGCACTCAAAACATGGCTAACCTTACTTTTTTTTTATGCTGTGACATTAATTTTGTTAAATTTGTTAGAGACTCACGACCTGTGTAGACTTTATAAATTGCAGAAAACTCTTATGAATGGTAAAATAACGTGTACATTTAAACATAAATCACATTAATAAAACTTAAGATTGTTCACACCTCTCCTCGTAAGCATAACAGAAGGGGAGGGATACACCGGAAGTTTTCATAAATTACTTCCGATTTTAGGAAGCTTGTTATTGTTTACATTCAGTCAACCAATCATATTTATTCCGAAAAAGTATGTTTTTGCACCTCATTTTGAAGTTTTTTTGCGCAAATGATTTAGCATCTTTAAGTGTAGCACCTCGAACATTTTTTATTTTTTAATGTGAAAATTCGATTTTTAGATCAAACGTTATTCGTATGTCCCGTTATACTTTATTACTATACAACAGTTTTGGCCTATAGTTGCAAACATTTTTAGTGTTGAGTAAACTAAATAATTTTACAGCTCATGTAGTCCCATTCTTTATTTAATTTTTTACTGTTATAGTTTCATTGAATTATTTTTACGTTTTTTCCTTCCATATTTACTTACTGACAACACATATTTTCATACGCATTGGAATGAATACAATGACTTCATTGTAACAACATTTCATTTAAAATACACTCACAGTTTCAGTTATAATGTAAATATATTTTCTTTCAAACTATTGTTATTTTTTGTGTTTTACATAATTTTTTAAAGGATACATAACTACAGTTCCCTGATTCATTTTCAGTTCCTTAGAGACTGATTTGTAAAAAAAATCTTCTTCGAAATTCAATTTCTCAGGAAATATTCGACCGATTTCACACAAATTTTGTATTTTGCCGTGTAAAATTATCTTCTTTAAAATGATGCAAAAATTTGTATACCTTACAATTCAAACTTTTTTCGACCATTCTTAAAAATAATAAATATTTACCAAAAGCTATTTTTTGCATGGAATTATTCTTGGATAAACGAATTTTATAATTGAGTGTAAAAATTTTTTTGATTCGCTCAAAAAGTTCTCGAGATATAGCGAAAAACGCAAAATGTAAAATTAACACTAAGGGGCCCAAACTTTGGAGAGCTCTTTAGACCAAACTATTGGTATCCTATTTCCCAAGTTGCGGCAACCCCCTACAATTAGGGGGTCAGAAATCCAAATCAGTTGAAAAAATGCATGTTTATTCAGAGAAAGTACTTTTTTGTGTCTGATTTCGTAGCTTAAAATATTGTCAGCACTTATTGTTGTTGACGTATGCCTGTTATGGCAGAGGGGTGCGATTGTTCTTGTTTTCCAGTGGCGCCATCTATGGCAAAGAATTCTGCCACACCCGTTTATCGGGCGGACCCATTCATACATCCATTCATTCACCCACAGATCGTAATTTTGACCTGAATCAGAGAACGATCAATCTCGAATCCAGTACCCCCAGAGGTTTGGATTTGTTATGAGAACATGGAGGACTTTGCGACTCGACAGATTTAACGTGCATCAGTCACCATTTACAACACGGGAAGTCTTCGGCCGGCGGGGTTCGAACCCACGAACTTTTGGACATGGGCGCAGCGCCCTACCGAAATTATAGTGTTGGATCCAGTTTCTCCACATTAATTTCTATTTTATTTTAGTTGCCATCAGCATAAAATTAATGAAAGTATTGTTTTAATGTAAAATATTTTGTATCCCAAATTTAAAGGTATCTCTGCTATGATTACGTTTTTAATTTTGACAGTTTTCTGAATTTAGAGTTTAAAGTTAAAGGAGTTATTTGTTTATTACAACGTAATTCTATGATTTTATTTTATTACGATATATTTTAAAATACATTTATTTGAATCGATGTCTAAACTCCTTAACTGTTTTACAATTAGTTACCTGCACTTCGAGAAGAAGAAGATCACGGATACCCACGCATGTCAGCCGATCGTTTATAAGCAAAATGGGTATTAAAGTTTCTCCACATAAGTCGGAATGTTAATGAAATACAGCGCCGTATCGAATTTGTTGAAATATAATTATTTCTCGTCTTTTACTTAACTTAGACAAATTCATAAATTAATGTATTTTATTGTAACATATTTTTGTTTTGTGTACCTGGCAACTTCAAAACATAATTAGTTAGCATTGCATGCCAGTCTTTGTTTCAAACAATATATAGTGAAAGAATTGAAATATTTGTAAAAGAATCTTTGTGAAAAAGTATAGATTGTGTCACTTAAAAGAATGGATACTTGAAAGAATTGGCTTACTCGAAATAGAATGGAAAGAACAGTTGCTAACGTCAACAACGTTTCAACACCCAATCAAGATCGAGGTACCCACACTACGTCACTTGAAGGTATCCTATTATTATAATTTTTTAGCGTAAATTACATTGGTACACTGTTATAAAGTATCGTTAAATGCTTTAGAACTTGACGATAAGCTTCATGCACAATATGATCCATGCACACATTGTATTTATTATATCAGCCAGCAAAGCAAGCGAAAATATTAAATGATTGTTGCGAACACGCCAAAATCTGTTATAAAAGTACACCTTCATTTTAAAATGTTATAAAAAAATATTACTCACTAAAATTACTTATGTTCACTAATAGATTGAAATAGAATCACAAGGAAAATAGAATTATGCGAAATCTATCTTATTTACCAATTCAATTTGATGTAAAATAAATATTTTCTTTAAAGAGATGAATAGGCGGCAACGAGCTCCCTAAAACATTAAAATTAGGTTTCAAATATTACAAAATCATTAAATTTAGCTATAAAATTCATAAAGAAAAATGTTAGCTATAAGAAATAATCTTTTAATTGGTTATCAAATCTGCAGGATAAAATGAATCGAAAAAAATTTACAAGCGGATGTCTAGAAATGCACACTGAGGAAATAATCAAAATGAACCAGAATATGGTACTTTCTGGCTCCATGGGAACATCAAAAAGCTCGGGTAGTTTTACCTTAAGTAATGATTTTGGTAAAGATAACAATATAATAAGGTTATATAAAATGTGATAAAATTTGATAAATCTCGTAAAAGTTGATAATATTATCAGGATATCTATGGCATAAAAACCAATTATTCGGTTAAAGTTACTTTTTAGTTTAGAATTTTTAACTATTAAATGTGGGGTAATAAGAACTTTTATTTGGAAACCAGAACTACCGGTAAACCATTACCATATGGACGAAAAATTTTAAAATGAACAGTTTAAATACCGCATGTTTTAGTTTTATTAACCAAAATTATGTTTCTTTCCTTTTTTTTAATAGGAAAAATGCTATTTCTGTACTTGGCGGAAGTTTTACCAGAATTGTTTTTCTCCCCTTTAAATTTAGGTAGTAAAATATAAAATTAAGATAATAAAATATAAAAGTTCAGCTTGCAAAATATTGAGATTTAATTTTGAAGATAATATTGTTAAAATTCAATAATAATATGACTTAAATTCTACATCCTACAAAAAGAGTAGCAAATTTAAATTAACGGCATTATGGTTCAAATCTAACTTTACTTTTAAGATTGAATGTAATAAAGTTTCTAGACAGAAGTCAGAAAAAATGTCGTCGCTTGAATGTCAAAATTATTAAAATTTTAGATAGAAATTAACGTAAAAATGATGAAAACGAGCAGTATGATTAACATAAAATGTAAATTTATGCCATGTTTTAAAAGTTGGAAATAATTTGGAGAATAAAAAAAAAATCTGTATCCTGTTCTTTTTTAAAGAGTGACTTTAAATTGACATTTATGTGAAAATTAATTTTGTACTTAATTGTTTTTGACGACATAATGGAGGAATAAAGGAAATTATTCCTAGCAAAGGAAATTAAAAAATTAAGATCATATTCAAATAGCTTAATCTCTGTAGATGAAGGTTTTAAGTGACATTTTAGTGAATTGGACTGAATTTCGCCTTTATACAATTGCGTAATATAATGAAGCAAATAACTTGAGTAACTTTTAATTTAATAATCAGGTTTTAACTTACTAGGACTCAATGATTTGAAAGCCTAACCATAAAAACGCTAATTTATTGGCAGACACGATAGTTTAAATCAGGTTTCTAGTAATTTAGGCAGGAAAGTGGTCGAAAGTCGCTTACTGTTAATTTCACTTGTCGCGTATTTTGCTATATCTCGATAACTATTTAAGCGAATCAACAAAAAAATAAATAGATAAATAAAATTCGTTTTTTCTTTGAGAAATTAGTGTAAAACTAATAGTTATTTATTATTTTATTTATTAATGTTCGAAAACTGTTTGGTTATTAACAATACCAGTTGAATGAATACTAAAGATGCCAATTATTTGCACATTTCTACTCCATCTGCGTGATTTTAAATGACTATGTGCAAAATTAAAATAAAATCAGTCGAATAGTTAAAAGAAGCCATATTTTTAAAATTTTCATTTCTGAAGATCGAACTGGGGTGTGTATTTGAAATGGGTGTGTATTTGAAACAATCCTTCCAAATTGGAACTGCAGAGCTAAAAAGTTAATTTACAATGTGTTCCAAATTGAGTTGTCTAATCGCTTGTTGGTAAATCGATCATAAGAATTAAATTTATTAAATATTTTAAACTGCATCAAGAATAATTCTAATAAGTAAATTTTAAAATGCCAGTTTTCCATTTCGGACTTTTTATTATGAAGTTACTAATCTGTTCAAATTAATGGTGTATATATATAAACTATTGTTATTTTTTGTGTTTTACATAATTTTTTAAAGGATACATAACTACAGTTCCCTGATTAATTTTCAGTTCCTTAGAGACTGATTTTTAAAAAAAATCTTCTTCAAAATTCAATTTCTCAGGAAATATTCGACCGATTTCACACAAATTTTGTATTTTGCCGTGTAAAGTTATGTTCTTTAAAATGATGCAAAAATTTGTATATCTTACAATTCAAACTTTTTTCGACCATTCTTAAAAATAATAAATATTTACCAAAAGCTATTTTTTGCATGGAATTATTCTTGGATAAACGAATTTTATAATTGAGTGTAAAAATTTTNATGCCCTTTTGGACGTCGGATAAATCGCTACATTTCTGCATTGCGCCAACGACTGAAATGCTTTTCGATGCCCTAGGACATCCAATATATACACTACACTGTAATGTGCTGCCACCTGCACTCTGTGAGTGGTTATTTCACGTTGACGTCGAAAGTAGGTGGTGGTCACATTAATGTGACTGGACTGTGTATAAATAAATACAAGAAAACACGAAGAAAGTTAAGAAAAACAATAAGTTTCATTTATTGCGCTTAAGCTGCAAGTAAGAACTCATTAGATAAGTTCAAAATGAAGATAAAACAAAGAAAAATTAAAGACATGAAAAAAGGGGGGAAATAATAAGTAAAAAAATAACAAACAACAGTTTATTTTTTTAAAACTGTTGTTTGTTATTTTTTTACTTATTATCCCCCCCTTTTTTTTTCTTCATATGTCTATAATTTTTCTTTGTTTTATTCTACATTTTGAACTTATTTAATGAGTTCTGTTTACTTGCAGCTTAAGCTGTATATATATATATAAAAAGAAGGACATTGCTTTAATTTTATTTTAGAAACTATTCGCTCCCTTCTCGTAATCTCACTGAAAGTTAATGAGAATTCCTCATGGAAACCTGTTTAGAAATTTGTTTCAAAAATGCTATCATTTGTATATCTAGTTACTTTTTGATTTTAGTTACTCTTTGTAATTTGTTGAATTAAGAAAGATGACTTTTGATACTAAGCAATTGTAAACGATTAAAATCCTCTTCCCTCCCGTCCATCATCCCAAAAGTCATCCTTCGAAAGTTTCAACGAAGAATTACAATTAATTCTGTTTAACAATGTCTGTTAAAGCATTTAATACTGTTCGAAAAATTTTTTAAACAGAAATTTTTTAATGCGGATTTTTTTAAACTAATTAATGCGGACGGTATTTTAAGTTACGAAATCGGACACAAAAACGTACTTTCTCTTAATAATAGGGAATCGTCACAATAAAGAAAATATGATCGTAATAGTTTAGTCAGTAGGGCTGTCAAAAGTTTGGGCCTCTTATTGATAAATACCTTTGGAGTTATTTTAAACGAATCAATAGAATTTGCACGCAGTTTCAAAACTCATTTATACTATTAAAATTTTATACAAACTGTAACTTTTAAAATTCATTACCCATTGGCAAAAGGAGTCTTGTTTTGGGTTTAAAGGCGTGCGCGCTTTATTTGGACGTCATCACACTTTTAACTGTGTTCAAGAGTAATAGTAAACATTGCGCATGCGTCGTCAAAGCATGCGTCGCTATGGCGACCGCTGCTATTTGATAATTTTTTTTAAATTCTTTTTTTTTTAATTTTTATTTTTACCAGCAGTCATTCTTATTGTATTTACGTAATAATCATTTAAAGTATTTCTTTTTATTATTAACTTATAATGACTGTCTTGACGGTGATTTTAATATAAATATGAATACTGAAGAAGGAAAAGTATTTTGCGACGTCTTGAAACACGTTACATAGGGGCAGGATTTGAAAAACAATCCGAGACAGTTTTTGCAACTCATGATTTGAAATGTTGTGGCGCTTATCGGAGTCAAACCAGAAAAAAGGAGCATTTGACCAATGGGTCAACTGTGATCGAAATAAAGCGATCACAATTTTTTTATTATTTATTTTTGTTGATGTTTTTCTTGTATTTTTGTAGTTTTTCACTTCATAAAATTTTGTTTGCAAGCTAGTTTTTTTTTTGTTAGTTTTTATTATTTGAATTGTTTTATGCAAATGTTTGCACCATTTTGAACTTTGTTATTTATGGTGATGAAATAGAAAATTTGAACGAAAAGGGTCAAATTATTTCTGACTAGTGTATTTTAGCATTATTTTTAAACTTCATTTCTCAGGTAGGGGAGAGTTGGATAAAACGGGATACCGTTATTGTTTTTAGTTACTACGGAATATCTGTTAAGGAAAACCATACATTATTTTTTTTGTAGCTACAACATTTATTGAAGCACACAAAAGACATATATTAAACTAATTTTAATGACTGTGAAATAGAAAAAAAAATTAATTTCCAAACTCTTACATATCCCGTTTTAGCATACCTGGGTTGGATAAAACGGGATAGGGTTTACAATGTTTAATTTTTTGCATAAAACTAAGTGAAAAGCATAATTAACTGACAGAGAACTGCAAAGCAAAATTTCTATAAATTATATTCATGGGATTTTACTGTTCTAACACTTTTATATAGATTGTTGTTTTATAAGTAAGTACACAAAAAAATATGATGCTACATTTGTTTTTAAAGACTATGAGTTTTCAAACATGAAGGCTTATTTTCACATTTTTCGTTGTCGAGATGTGCCTTGTGCTCTTAATAGAGATTTCTTAGCAGCCTTTTCTTCAATTCTCTTGGTTCTTTTTTTGTAGTTTAATAATCCTTTCCTTTTCTTCCATTTCTAATTCACTTTTATTTCTAATTCACTCCATTGATGTCGTAACATCCCTGAAAGACTCTTTAATAATCAAGCATTTAAATTCTTCAGTTACAAAGAGAAGAATTCATTTTAGAATTGAATGTAGATTGAATTGAGCAATCCAGAAAATTAAGAAGTTTATATATAAAAAAGCTCAAGTCTTCATCAGAGAAATACATTACAATTAGTTCTAAAGAAAGATGTGAAATCCTAGAGTCGAAAATAAAATGCTTAATAATGAACGTTAATAAACAAATTTTGCATTACTATATAAAGAGACTAAATTTTTCAAAAATATATATAGCTAATATAAATAAGTTGTTTAAAAAGCCTAGGCCTACATTAATATATGGCTATTTTAAAATGTAATAATCCAACAAATAAATAGGTGGATAAAACGGGACATAAAAAACTCTATCCCGTTTTATCCAACTCACAAGTGTCCCGTTTTGTCCGACTCCGACACTTTTTGAAACAAACATGGCTGCTGCCTAAATGTGAAAAGAAAATTAGATAGACTGCACATAAAAATATTGGTAAATAAATGGTTAATTAAATTTAATACTCACCGGAATTTTATTCCCATATATGTAGGCAGTACAATGTAAAAAACAACGCACGTAAATGTAGAAAATGGCAAAAAAATAGAGTAAAAAAGTTCTGAGACCTACAACTTTCTATCAAATAGTGATCTCGAGGCGGGACGCACCGAGAATGATATAAACACGGTCGAATAACACGTTTCTGTCGTTGTCCACTAGATAGCTGCAATAGTCTGGTCCCTAGGCGACGTATCCCGTTTTGTCCGACTATCCCGTTTTATCCAACTCCCCCCTACAATGCGATCGATTTCGAAACATTAATATTTTAAAATCTTTTTAGTTTTAAGACACATTAAAGTGAAATATCTAATGAATAGGTACTTTTATAGTCATAGCAGTTATTATCTTTTGTCTTTTTAAAATTGCAAAGAAAAAATGATTATAAAGAAAAAAAGAAGCAGCCAAAACTTTATCGTGCTATTAAATCCTGCTTTTAAGAAACTGAAGCTGTAAGATATTATTTGATTAAAAACGTCATTCGCTACAAAAATATATAAATACGCAATAATAGTCCGCATGTTTGAAGCGCTCAAAAACAGGCGCCCATTTACAAAACTTGACAGACATAAATGAGAAGAAACAAAAGGGATTTTAAATTTAAAGTTGCCTATTAAAAATGGAAAAATAAGGGTGAGAAACAATATATAATGAAATAAGAAAACCACTATACCGGAGAGTGAAAAAAGATCAAAAACAGAACAAGAAAAACCACATTTAGACTTAAGAACACGATAGATATGTCCGTTATCAAAAATTCGAAAAATCATCAATTGCTGCACATTGTTGAAATCTTTGGCATAAATTCAATTTCGCCATGCCAAAATTATTTCCACCCCAGTCACATCGGCTCCTCTTGATGTCCTGGAATCTTGTTTTGTTCAGATGATTGTTGATTCCCTTGTTAACGACATTAGTTTCACAACAAGTCTCCAGAGCTCATGAAAATGCGTTTTTATCCTGATTTGCTCCATTCAGCCACTGTGGTTTTTCTTGTTCGATTTTTCCTCTTTTTCTTTCTCGGCTACTGTAATTTTATCACCTTTATTTCAAATCCCTTTTGTTTTGTTTTTTCTCATTCTCGTCTGGCAAGTATTGAAAAAGGGTGCCTGTTTTAAGTACTTGAGACATGTTTACTGTTATTTCCTTTTTATATATTTTTGAAGCGAATGAAGTTTTTAACGGAGTAGTATCTATAGTGCTATATTATTTAGCGCTCTAAAAAAATAAAATCATGATTATTTTCTTCCATTTGAAAGAAAATAATATTATTTTTAAATAAAAAAAAAGAAATTCAGTTTTTTCAAGATTTTTGTATTTTGGGCTATTTAGGTTTTCTCAAAATAGTTTATTTCTTATTCTAAATGCAGCAACTTCAGTAAAACATGCATCGAAGGTTTTGAAAGCTTTAATATTTCCAATTATTTAAAATAAATTAAAAAATAATATGAATGTGTCTTTTTACATTGCCAGAAACTTCTTCACTATTAGATTTGAAATGCAGTACATTTTTTTTTCTTATCAGTTGTCGAAGCATTTTGAAATGTCGAGACATCAAAGAAAATTCAATGGAAATCCCGGTTATTTCAACTAAAGTAACTGCAACCTACACATGCAAAAATAGTATTTTTAGAATCCTACCATGTGATTTTTCGCGACAACCGTAACTATGTGGTTTTATTGCCCTCTTGAGTTGCGTTGCAAAATAGGGTTTTTTGTCTCTAAAGGCTCATCAGAAGAAAGAGCTGTGGTAAATCCGATAGACGGTAAAAGAATATATATTTCTGAAAAATTTATTCTTTTTTTTCCTTCGAACTTTAAAGGATTGTGGAAAGAGTATTTCATGCGAGAATAAAAAAGGATTTGAATAAATATAAATTGAGGGGAATAAACGCCACTGAAGTTGAAAATTTAAGTAAAAAATGGATTCAATATTTGCTAGTAACTTAATTCAATATTTTTCAACTTATTAAAGAATTTGAATTTTAAATATTCAAAGGGTCTTTTTTTATTTTAAAGAAATATTTTAAATTTTATATATATTATACAAGATAGCTACCGGACATGAAAATCGAGGAAAAGTCAGGGAATTTTATCAAGATTTAATTAAAATACACAAAACATTCAAAAAAATGAAATAATTTGAGTTAGAAAAACCAATTAGTCTAATATTTTTCCAAAAATATAATAATTTTTAAAAAATCTTTATTTTTATCTCTAAAAATAGGTATAAGTCTTTTGACGTATAGAATAAGGCATGACTGACAAATTAATAATCAGCTTAAAATGCAGGTGACAAAATGTAAGGAAATTTGATAAAATGAATCTAGAAAAATCGGGGAGAAATTGTTTTCTGAGTATTTATTGACACATTGTTTAAAGCACTGTAGATTTTTATATTAAATATCAGCATGGTTATTCAACAGAGTTCTTACAAACTTGGAGAGCCCTTCATAAGGAATAATAATTGCATAGTCGAAAATATCTGTGAACATGCTATTCGTGCGCATTTGAAACGGTTCTCTTACTTAACTAAATTTCGTGATGATTTTACGTTTCCTAGTAATTGTTGCCGAAAATTCCATTACAATAGACCCATAAATAGCTATTTGATCGCAATTTAGAAATTCGGTAGCTACTAGCTTGTCAAGTTCGCTAAGATGGACATCAAATCATTTCTTCCGAAACTTAATATTCCTTCAGACATTGTCTCTGATTCGTAAAAATTTGATCTTAACAAGATCTTTCTCTTTGAAGTCTGATTAAATCTAGGTTTTTTAACATTATTCTTTGTCTGCAGCAGATAGATCACACTTTCATAGAATATTTTTGAGGTATGAAAGCACCAAAGATAAGTTTATCTCGTAAATGAAGACATTTTTATGAAAAATAAAAATAATACGGATATTTGAAGATTATCCTGTCTTTCAGCATCGGAATTTTGTGGGGTTCTCTGTAAATGGATCAGGCATTTCCAGGTTACGCGATTTCCGCACTCTCTACACTTTTCTCCTCTCCGTTTAAATAGTTTCGGCAAATCTTAATTTTTTTTTTCTCCACGACAATAAGTTTCATGAAAAGATGGAATGTACTTGCTTGGGGAAAAAGCCAGATTTACCGAAACTTTTTTAACGGAGAGGGGGAAAGTGCTGAAAGTGGGAAAATCACGTTACCTTATTATGTCTATTTTATTTACAAAGAGTATATATACTCTCAGCAGTAAGAATAATATTTTGGTCTAAAATCATTCATTTCCCAACAAGTCTTGGGCCCTTGGGGAAAATTGTATAGAATAAAATTGTATGGAACAAAATTGTATTGAACATTGCATTGTCTACACTCTTTTTTTCCCATTGAATAACATGGAAAAAGCCGCTTTTTTAAAAAAGAAAATCCAAGAAATTCTGTGTTTGAAAGTTTGTAGAAAGCTGGGACACTATAGCTCAGTGGGTTAATGACTTGTAATTAATAATTAAACATGGTTGACTTTCTAGCAAACGAAATTAGTTTAAGATAAATAAATAACAGAAATTTGCCTGTGATATTAAAAATATTGTATTAAAACATTTTTCTTTGGTAATTAATTTGAGTATTATATGTTATTTTGAGAAATATTGATTTCAAAGAAATTTAATAGCAATTGTGTTTCACTGCACTACTCTAAAACGCTGCTTAATAACACATTTACTTTGAGAGTAGGTACAATTTAAAAATTTGTAAAAGAAGTTTTTTTTTACATTACAGATGCAATTTCTCTAGGGTTAAAAAATTACTTTTGGAAAACAAATAACTTTCAGTTAAAGATATGAAAGTCATCTTAACATGATTACACTACAACGAAATCTACCATTATTATAGTTTTAGAAAGTGTAAAAAATATTCTATTATGAATATTAAAAAAAAATTCTAATTAGTTAATTTATTTTAGATTTATTTGGATTAGTTAATTTGTTATCGTGAATTCTATCACAATTGAAGAGCACGGGAAACAATGGTTTATGTCAATAAGAAACTACGTCTAAGAAAAAACGATTTTGCGCGTGGAAATGACGGGGTTTTTTAGCAGTAGAACTCATCTTCACTGTTTAATAACACTCGGGGAAACCCTATTTTTCACTTTATTAGTTTTTCCAAACTTGGTAATTGTCAAAATGCAAAAGATTGCGATCCCAGTTTCGTGAAAAATGCACAATCCATATCCTTTTGGTTTTAATTTAATACAGTATGCGCTAACAAAGTTAAAAAGGGACCCAAACATTAACTTAAAGCAAAAATGTAAAAAGAAATAATAAATAAATAAATATCTTTTTCGTAACTGTTGAACACTTTTTATAAGTCTCTAACATTTTAGTTCTTTTCATTACTAAAATTTTCACTGTTTAATGAAAAAAGGACATAAGTGAAGTTGCATCTGTACTAAAATAGGTAATAATAAAATAACTTAAATTTACAAGAAAGATTATTTCTAGGAAAGAAAAAGAAAAATAAGAAAACCTACCGAACTTGAAACTTGTACTCGGTAATTTCCGAAATATTTCACTAGAAATTGCTACAATAGAAACGAAAGATTAATTTTTTTTTTCATCTGTTAAAATCCAAGACTTGTGTCGCAAGTGCAACTTATCGTTTCTTTCAGCAAGAATTGTTGTCACGTGACAAGTAGCTTAAGAAAGAAAACTTTAGCATTGTTTTTTTCTCCCGAAAAATCGTCCTTTTAATCATTTAAGAATACGACTTTCATCAGCAAGAATTTGGCGAGCGTAAGAATGTAAAAACTCAAGCCAAGTAAGAAAAGAAAACTAGGCTAATTTCTAAATACTTAATTAGTTTCGCGTGGAAAAAAAAAACCTAATTGTTTTTAATACAATGAACTAAGCATACAGTTTTCAAAGACATTTTTTTACAGAGAGTGTTACTTTTTTTTTCTTTTGAGATTAAAGTTTCAAGCACGCTTGAAATCCGGTCAAGTAAAAGATTATTTTTACTAGTGAAAATTAAAAAGAGTTCATTAAAACAATTTGTAAATCTGAAGTGAGATTTACTTTCGCAAAGAGACATTTAAAATGATAAATGACTGCACCATTCATGATTCTCTTTCAAAAATTAAGTAAAAGTATTAACGAAAGAAGTGCCTGAAGAATTCTCAGAATTCTCACTATGGTTAGTTATATGTTATGCCCTGTAGTTTAAAAAAATGATCTTAAAAATTATATAGGCATATATTCATAATTATTTAAACAAAATTATTAATAGAGTGAATATTATGATAATTATTTAAATTATCATTATTAATTTCAAAATTTTTTTGAAATATGTAAACGTTTCGTGAGCCTTTGTTTTACCGAACTATCAAAAAAGAACACTAAACTTTAAAACTTTTTAAAAACTGAGATTAATAAATGAATTTTAATAAATTATCTTCTAATTTACTAGGAAGGATTTCCAAAAATGCAATCGAATTGTAACAAATCACTGCTAAGGAAGGCATTTTTGAATATATCAAAACCTGATTGATTGTCAAAATAGGCATTTTTTTTCCTTCCAAATCTTATTAAGTAGTACCTTTAGATTCCATTTTGAAAAAGTATCCTAAAATGGGGATCACCCTCACTGTTTCTTATCGTCTTTTATTTGAAAATTCTTATTTAAACTTGTTTCGGTCTATACTCTTTAGTTAAAACACATTTTCCTTTTTTTGTAACTTGTTTGTCTCGTGTTTCCTCAGGTCATTATGTGTTTCAATATCGAAAAACGCTTTTGTATAATGAACGCAAACTAAAGTATGGCCATTTTTATGTCATTATTAGGGCTTTATTTATGTTGTTTACCTACTAAATGCGTTAATTTGCTAAAAAAAAAAAAGAGGGGGAACAGTGGTTACATTTAAATTTAGAATCAAAATTAATTAATAATATTTACATACAGCTAAGTTAACTAAAACTGTATTTTCAAAAGCTATTTAGAAAACAGAAAATTTAGTTGTAGCAAAAAATTAATGAGAATAGTTAAAATAGTATGAGTTTTTATTTTAATTGAATCTATGTCCCGTCAAAAATAAACTATAAATAATCCTCGTGATTGAATTTCGATACCTGAATCCCTGTGTCTGAAATCTCAAAAGAGAGCTAAGAAAATATCAATTTATGTGGTGAATATTAGTCCTTTATTTTTAATTTTAAAAAAATGTATTAGTTAAGACATTGAAATAGCTGAAATGAAATTTCTAATTTTCAGGTTCAGAGATTTTACACTGAAAAAGAAAAACATCGAAGAAAGAAGAAGTGTTTCTTTCTATGTAAGCAATTTACGGTAAATTAAATTTAGAAAATGATGTATTGATTTTCGATTTTGTGAGAGATTTGAAAAGAAAAAAAAAGCGCCTTAGCAACAGATAAAAAGATTTTACCTGCTTTCATAGATCACTATAGAAATAGTAAACAAAAATATTTAGCGATCTTTGCGAAAAAAGTAGGTTATGAATTTCATTGACTTAAGGTTAAAAAAAAAATCATTTTAATTTTAGTAGCAGCTTGTAACGATTCTTTCTTGTTTGAATGAAATGTATCCGCCGTTTGCTAATTAAATTATCCGGTTTCTTGCTAAATATCGGCGATATTTTCAACGATTGTCGTGGGATAATTGAAATAACCAGCTCTTTACTCCATGTCTGCGAATATGGCACAGATGTCATAAGGTAAATTGAAATATCCGGCTTTTTGCAAAATGTCCGTGATACAGTGATATTTGCAATATTTTATTTCATTTTATAACCGTCGTTGAAAAGCCGACCCAATTTTGGATTTATGGCTATTAATGTTCAACTCCGTAGCCTTTTAATTTTTAACACAATCCAGAAGACAAGGAAACTCCTGAATCAATTATTGGGTGAAATTTGCTTTCGTGGATAGAATTAAAGCGCGTTTGCGTTACATGGAGAGGAAAACCATGAAAACCTCTAAGGCAAGGTGACCAATATCAAATGTTCATAAACGCTTACTTTTGAAAAATTAATTATTTCCTTAATTATAACTGAAAATCTCATTTCGTAAATATTATCTTGTTCATTCAATATTAAATATCTCATGAACTCATCTATTGGTATTCGTTTAATTCCAATTCTTTTATTTAATTATTCGTTTAATTATACCATCAATGCCATATGTACATTCGATTGTTGATGTACATTTCATTGTTGACTTTTCCATTATTAAAAATTCTATTAATAGCTCTTTGTCTGTTAATAAATATTTTTTATTAATAATTTGTCGAACATTAAATGTTTCATTAGTTATTTATGTACAGTGCGGCAAAAAAAAAAACTGACTATGCTGAGTAAGTTGCATCTGTACTAAAATAGGNAGAAATAGTGCAGACGATGTTTTAAGTTGCGAAACCATATACAAAAACACACTTTCTCTGAATAAACATACCTTTTTAATGGATTTGGATTTCTGACCCCCAAAACATAGAGGGTAGCCGCAATCTGGGAAATAGAGTCCCCATAGTTTGGTCAGAGAGCGGTTTAAGGGGTCCAAAGTTAGGACTCCTTAATGTTAATTTTACTTTTTGCGCATTTCGCCATAACTCGAAAATAAAACTTTTCAAACGAATTGAAAATTTTTTGCACACAATTATGAAATTCGTTTATCCAAAGATAATTCTATACAAAAAATAAATTTTATTAAATACATATTATTTCATCGAATAATAGTAAAAATTTTTTTATTGTAAGGTATGCAATTTTTATGTAATTTTAAAGTATGTAGTTTTCGTAGTTGCAAGTATATGGTTATTTCAACGAAATCGGTTCAATAGTTCCTCAAACCATTAAGATTGAGTCCTAGAACTTGAATATTCGATCATTTGGTCAAAAGTTATTCAGTGTGGTCTTTTTCCTTTGATGTTTTGTACATCCTATTTCATCAAAAGAATCTTTTCTAAATATTAAATAAATCATTGACCAGTTACTAAATGCTCTTTCATTATTAAATTTGTCCAACATTATAAAATGCTTATGAATAGAAAATTTTCCAATAATTAAGGCTTTAGTAGTACTTACTTGTCAGGTATAAAAAGTAACATAAAAATACTACTTTTAAAGTATGTAGTTTTCGTAGTTGCAAGTATATGGTTATTTCAACGAAATCAGTTCAATAGTTCCTCAAACCATTAAGATTGAGTCCTAGAACTTGAATATTCGATCATTGGGTCAAAAGTATCTGTATGTATTACGAAATGCTTTTTTCGTCGCATATTCAAATTAAAACTAAACCTTAATTATCAATGATTGAGCAGTTCGTTGTGTTGTAAATGTAATTAAATCTTTACCCAGAATAAAATGTTTCGCGCCACCTGATATGCCCATTATAAAATGTTCCATTCGTGCCTTCTTGTCTATTATTGAACGACTCATTAATAATAGATACACTAATTTGATACCTTATGTACTTATAATTGTATTTTGTAAGAATCTGCAAAGAATTCTTTTCCGTTGTATGGAAGATATCCCATCGCATTACTTTTACTCATTTGAGAACAACTTTCAAAGTTCTGTCTCAAAGCAGATGTCTGTTATCGTAGGACAAAAGAAAGTTTCGGAAAAATCTTAAGAAGGGAACGGACGCCTGCATTCTATCATCCATCCTGTTCTAAAAGCCCTCTCTTATCCTTCTCGAACTATTTATCTCTAAGCCCCCTACACCCATGCACTTAAGTTTTTTTTTATAAACATTTTTATTCTTTTTTCTTTCATTCGAACCGCGACATATATGTGACGTCACGTGTCACTGACCAATCGATACCTGCTATATAATAGCCATAATACTTTTGTTCTGTCAGAGTCTCGTACGATCTCGCTAGGTACGAGACCTGCAAAGAACGTGATTCTATCTTCAGAACTGAAGAACACGAAAGATAAAAGAATTTTTGTTGTTTCCTTTTTGGAACGCCTATCCACCTGCTCTCACCCACTAGACAAATGAGCGTCTGCCTTGCCAAATCTATTTATCAGTAGCCCCCTCTGCTCGACGATTTATCTCCACTCAACATTTGGTTAGTTTCTGGAAAAGTATCCACAAAAGAAAAAAAAAACCCAAATAGAAGTAGTTTATTTGCAGAATCCGCCAATTTAATCCGATCAATTTGTTTTCTATTTAAATTAAATCTTTTTTTCTCATTCTGATTTACTTCCAGTCGTAAAGTTTCTTTTTCCTTTGGCATGACAATATATTGTATATACAGTCAAACCTCGATATCTCGAACTTGAAAGGAGAGGAGAAAAAATTCGAGATACCGAAAATTCGTATTATCGAAAATCGCATGCTATCGATGGTAAAGTAAAGAAAAATGCTCTTTACATACCTTATTTACTATTCCATATTTATTCTAAAAACACTTTTTACACCTAAAAAGGTTCAATAGTTGTTTGCTTTAGAGATGTGTAAGAAAGTTTGTCTATAACACTTTCTAAGTGCACTATGGCTTTAAATATCTCCTCTGACATATTCAGCTGCCTCTCAATAAATCTCTTTACAGTGTCCACTGCAGAAAGTGTTTGTTTGAGAATTGATTATGATTATGAGAATTGGCTTTCTATTCTTAATCTTTTTTTTCTTTGGAATTTTTTTTTATTTTCAGAAAAAAAATCTACACTATTTATGGAAAAAAAATTGAAGTTATCGAGGGATTAGAAAAAAAAATTCGAGAAATCAAGGTTTTTTTTAACATTGAGTGTATAGGAAATTTGAAGAGAATTTTTTTTTCTTCGAGATATAGAAAAATTCGTGAAATCGAGGTTCGACTGTGTGTGTGTATATATATATATATGTATATATATATGTATACATATAGATACGCATAAATATATATATATATATATGTATATATATATGTATACATATAGATACGCATAAATATATATATATATATAT
>NC_092208.1:92721049-92790935 GCF_043381705.1 Parasteatoda tepidariorum
CATTTTTTGTAAAGAAATGAAGCCAACTTTGGAAATTTGGTGTTATGTGTGTGTATATATATATATATATATACACAAAAAATTGGATTTTATATTTATACTTTTACTGAAGGCGGGCAAGAAAAAATGGTTTTATGAGTGGAGGGGTCAATTTTTTTGTTTTTTTCACGAGCTTGATATTTTATTATAATACTTAATGAATGATTATAATTTCTTAAAAATTAATTTAATGCTAATTGAAATTTTAGTTATAGGTTTACGTTGTTGGAATATGTGCACAAATGTTTGCAAATTGTTACATTTGAAAGGAAACTTAACTAATGTTCGAAAAGCGTTTCACAGACCATTTTTCTCGATATAACGCTAGAAAAAATTTCATAGATCCTCTGTCTCTCGAGCGATATGTCTCTAATTTAGCATCTTTTGAAGAAATACTTCATAGATCCCCTTTCTATATGTCAAGAATTAAGCACCTTTTGTAGAAAAACTTCATAGTCTTCCTTTCTCGAGTGTCCATATGTCACTAATTTAGCACCTTTTAAAGAAATACTTCATAGATCCCCTTTCGATATGTCAAGAATTAAGCACCTTTTGTAGAAAAACTTCATAGTCTCCCTTTCTCGAGTGATAGATATGTCTCTAATTTAGCACCTTTTGAAGAAATACTTCATAGATCCCCTTTCTGGAGCGATATGTCTCTAATATCGGGCACCACCGATGTAAACTCTTTTTTAAGAAATTTTCTTTCTAGATCCCCTGTATCATTAATTTGTTAATTTATTTATGATTATTTTGTGTCATGAACGCTCCTCGTAACTAATACTAACAATAAATTATTAATTAAATTAAACTGTTACGCCGCATTAAAAAGTAGCAGCATGTATGATTTGTTTAATGTTTATTTCATTCTAAATTCGTCTATAATTGGCTCAAAATATTTTGATAAAAAAAAAAAAAGCGTTTATAGTTTTTTGTGAAAAGTTTAAATTATTTTTAATTTATTTTAAAATTAAATTATAAACCTTCAATTTGATATTTCTTACAGGCATGATGGAACATGCACTTTGCTTAAATGATGAAACTGGAATTTTTAATAAATTGAAACCATTTTCCAAAATTTAAAGCAATTCCCGAAAACATTTTAATGAAATCAAAATGCACTAGTGCTTGTAGATCGCAAGTTTAGTTGTATGCATTGCCCAAATTGAAATGTTATTTCTTTCTTAAGAAAGAAAAGGTTTTGTGGAAAAATAATACAACCTATAGACTCTACTTACTTAGACTATTTTAAGTAACACATAAAAAAAGTACCTATACATTGATCGCAAACCATGTTGCGAAAACAGAAACTAAGCTTAAAACGTGGTTATCAATGAAGGCGTCATAGAAATTAAGTTATTATTTCAAGTTGAATCATTTGAAAATTCTCCAAGTAGTTCTAACATAATTGAATTAGTAACAAAAATATCAAACTGTTTTAATATATATTCCAAACATCAAAAGGAAAAGTTAACTAACATATCAAACGTGAAACAAAAATAGGTTCTTGGCTTTCGAAATCAATTACGCCAAAACAAAACCTTCATTAGAAAGGGTTCAAAAATCCGTCTCAAAGTTCTGATATCCATAAAACTATTTACAAAGAATTTTGTTTTTATTGCGAAGGGAACATAGAAGTAGTAGATTTGTAACAAAATGGCAAATTATTCTCGAGTTAACGATTAATCATTTAGGAAAACGAAGAAAAGCCGAAGTCGGAACATGGTATTCGAATGTTCAAGAAAAGAAAAATAATATGGAAGTTGTACCAAACTTCTATGTTGCATTATTCTTATGTTAAACAGACTTTCATTAAAACCTGTTTGTAAATGCTTTTTTAAATAAATAATAGTAAGAATAAGTTAAGAATGTCATTATTTTCTTTTTAAAAAGTACTGTTCATTATAAGTTTACAGCACCAATGACTTTTTTAGCATGTTTTTCTTTTTAAATAAAAATATAGAAAATTCAAGAGGAGCGATTTTGATTCACTAATTCATAAGATGTATATAGCTTGAAATCTAATTTTATCTTATAAATTGTCTTATAGTACTTTATTCTTTTCCTACATTTAAATATATTCGTGAAATAAATAGTATATATCAGGCAAAATAATTTCACG
Source organism: Parasteatoda tepidariorum (assembly GCF_043381705.1). Lineage (NCBI taxonomy): Eukaryota > Metazoa > Arthropoda > Arachnida > Araneae > Theridiidae > Parasteatoda > Parasteatoda tepidariorum. Next base: position 92,723,211 of record NC_092208.1, read on the forward strand.
TAAATAATTATGAAGATTTATAAACTCTAAAACTAATTTTAACATTTAAACTAGAATCGAAAGTATAAAATGTTTTATTACGTGAATGATATTGAGTTCGTTTTTAATGTTTCAATATTTTGTGCTAATAAAAGTAACATTTCAAGAAGACAAAGTTTTTTACATAAGTTGTCTGTAAATTTAGAACTTTAAATTAGAATCAAAGTTTTCTTATCAAAGTGCGAACGCTAAAATAATTTAGTTGTTTTGTCACATAAAAACAATATTTACAAAAAAAAAAAAAAATATGAGACATATCTCAAGTCTTCTTTAAGAAGTAGTTCGCAAGCTAATCAAAGTTTTAGACATAATTTTCACTTTCAAAGTGGAACAAAAAGTTCAAAGTTTTATTTACAAAAAACGGCAATTCAGCTTTTCTTATCTTATTATGAAAGGGCAAACTTAAATAATCTCTTTTCGAAGGAAAAATAAATTTACATCAAGGCTTTTTAAAAGCGATGAAAAAAATAAAATGAAATTTTAAATCTGTAATTTAAAAGTTGGATAATATTAAAGATTTTTTTAAAACCTATTTCTTAGGGTTTCTGGTAGGAGACGAAATCTTAATGACTTTTATGCAAGAACATGGCATACCCATAAACGAAAAATAAATAAGGAATGAAAAATCTATTTAATTTCGTGGTCGATGTTGTTTAACAAAATTAAAGGAAAATAGCTTTTCTAGATTTATTTTCTTTTTTAAGTAGAACTTAAGGTTCAAAAATTTAATTTTTATCGAACATTATTAAGATTTCTTTCACCTGAAGTGAAATTGCTTTCATTAAAAAATCCCCATTACACATTTTATAGCTCCAAAGGAGGTAGTAAAATTTGTTCCAAATGTACTTTTAAAATTATAGTAAATGTTACTAGATTCTTTACGTACAAATCTCAATAAATAACAGTGAAGCAGCATTATGAGCTATAAAGGAAGTACGAAAACTTTTGAAAAACTATTTTTTACTTAGCAATAAATTATGCAAATTTAATTTTGTGATAATTCTCCTGCTTAAATCTAAAAATATATTCAACGCTTTTTTTAATAATTGATAAAAGCAAAAACATTATTGATTTTTTACTCTCGAAGACAATAATGCTGTTTTGTTCTGTTGTTAAACGATAGAACAATGCATAAATTTAATGTAGAAATATTTGCAAAATTATTTATATTTTAAATTTAGCTTACATTTTTGACATCTTTCAAACTGATCTTGAACAACAATACGACTATGTTTTACATTGTATTCAAAATTACAGATATTAAAATGAACACTAGAAAATGATTTAAAATCAAAACAAACATGGTCTTTCTTTTCTTTCTTAATATTTTTTTTCTTTCTTAATCTTTTTTTTAAATGCGTTTTTATTTTTTCGTTCTTCAACTAAGTTTTAAAAACGTATAATTTTAGTGCGTTTTGCATTTGCACCTCCTCCAATGGTGTTCTTACTAGTATTTTATGACCTAACGACAGACACAAGGGTTTACATTTTTTGATTTAACCTCCAATAGATCTAATTTACACAGTCACCCATATTATAGCAAAAAAAAGGGCTTATGTCCAACAAGCAACGTATATTATCCAATGCGCAGCATCCAACAAAATGAATGTACAATTAGAATTAATAGCGATGTAGATAAATCAAAACGATACCAATAAATGCAAACAAATATTGAATATTAAAGAATAATATGCATATTACTCGTATATAGGTTAAAATGTTTCTTGTGAATGACCGAAATCGGTGGTTGTTGACTTGCACCGGTGAATGTTGACAATCACATAATTGCTTTGGAAAATGGTCGAATACATATTGATAGACCAGACAATTTAAATTTTCAGTTAGTAGCCAGTGGCCGGTAGACTCTATTCATTTCCCAGCTACTATTTACTCAAACTTAATGAGTCAGTGACCAATATCGTTTAAAAGCCACTTTTTGAAAATTATGTTTTTGTTTGGTTTAAAATTTATTTCTTTTATTTATTCTTTGATAGTATTATATTTATTCGATATTTTAATGTCTGCTGAGGATAGATTAGGAGAAACAGTGTTCGGAGTACCGGTTAAATGCATGCTGGGAAATGATACCTGACCTTAAAAAAAACATTGATGAAGGGCATACCGGGCAGTAGCACTGAATCTTAAAAAAAACATCAGTGTAGGGTATATCGGGCAGTGGCACATAACTGGACCTAGTATATATTTCGGACATTTACCAAAGCGACCATGTGATTGTCACCGGTGGAAGACCTCCTATTTCTGTCATCCACAGAGTAACATTTGCGAATTGTTAAAGAATCTTTCCACCAGAAATTGAAGAATTGTGTAGAATGAAAATTCTGTTTTCTAGAGTCTTTTTCTATATTGATGTACTTTTGTCATTAAACGATTTTTAAAAAAAAGCGATGGGAAAAAGTGACCAGTTGTTTATTAAATTTAAGTCTCCATTTTTTTTGTTGACTCGCCAGGCGGCGAGTGGTTATTTTCAGGTCTACTTATTCATTAAGTTAGTTTTTGGTTTCCTCCATTTCATCCAGTTTCTTCCATATTTTTCAATTTCTTCCAGTGTTTCGGAAGAAAGTGAGAAATAGATTTCTTAGGGGCAAAATTTTAACACTAGTTTATATATGTATGTTAATGTATTATTTTATGTACTACATATATTATTGAAATAAAATTTTTAAAATGAAAAGATTAAAAAAAATTCACCAGCAGATATCTATGAGAAATTTATTTCATTAAATCAATAAATCATCTCTGATTTTGTTCTTAGTTTCTTAGAATTCATCCCACTAAACCCCTAACAATGGTTCATTTTCAAAGTTATAAAATTTATCGAAAAGTGATCCACTTAAGTCTAAACATTCAAAATTAAAACACTGAATGCGATAAAAAAAGCTTTTTGTAAAACAAGTATCAAAACAAGATCGCATTCGAAAATGAAAAAGAGAAGAGCAAAAATAAATAAAGAAAAAAAAACAATTACACATTTTTTTGTTTTTGTTTTTTAAAAAAAATAGAAAAACTTGTTTAGCAAGTGTGATGTCTTATTTAATTTTCCAGTATACCTGTTAGAAAAATAATGGAAAATTTTTGAAGTGTTTTTAACCATATGAAAACGGTCGTCTGCCTTAATTACGTTGTCTAAAAAAATCAGACGATTTTTTCTTGTTTCCTTCTAACTTAATTAAATGACAATAAAAGAAAACGATTACACAAACGTATTATTTATTTTCTTCCCATTTTACATGAATTTCAACGCTACCTAGTCACAATAATTGGCTCCTTAAAATAATTTTTTTACAGCATATTAATTAAAATATTCCACTTGGTTTAAAAACTCAATTTTGCTTTGTTTTATTAAATAACGCTTTCTTTCAGGTTTTTTCAGCTTATATTCTAATTATTTTAAAGAGTTATTTGTTTGGGTTGAGAATAACACCTTGCTTGAGTTATGAAAGTGATAAACACATTTTTTCTTTACATTCAGTTTCGTTCTTAGGATATTTAACATTTTATTTTCCACTTAAAAGCTTTTACGCTCATATGAGAGATACAAGAATATCTTTAAAGTAGGTATATATTTAAAATTGGACTTTTACATTAAATTGGAGCTTTTTATAAAAAATGCTTCAGAATAAGTTAAGGGTTAATACGAATATGCAAGTGATATCATTTGCATAATTAACTTCAGATAAATTTAAAGATAAATAACATGAAGTGAAATTAGACTTTCAATATCACTTGAACTCATATGTTTTGTTATGAATATTCCTTTTTCTTTCAAATTATAATTAAATGATTTCGAATGTATTATTTGTAATCAAGTTGAAATTGAACTTCCATGCGATTTTTTTTTTAAAATTCACACAATTTTTTAAAGTAATTTCACGAAAAACTTTGCTATTTAAATATTTTAGATTATTTTTATAAAAGCTATTCTTGGTGTTTTTGCTAAACAAATCCTGAATGCAGGTATGAAATATTTATATTGTATCATCACTCACAAAATGACGGTCACGTGGTCATGACGGTTCCGAGGTGACGTGATTCTAAATTCAGAAGTACCTCATTATGGTTTGAATTACAGTTTAGTTCATGCATTTAAAAAGCAAAAGTAATGGATGTAATAACAAGATTAAAATAAAAAAATTATAAACAAATGTGTTAAGTATCATTTTCGTACCTTAATAAGATTGAAAAAAAAAACATCCTCAAACTTTATTTATTTCACAACATAAATAAACATTGAAAAATTTTGAAAATGAAAATTGCACACCTCTCGCGTATTAAGTTTTTTTAGACCTGAATCAATTGTAAAATACCACATAAAACAAACGTCTTGGATATTTTTCCGCATTAAATGGGGCTGTAAGTTTAACTTGATATGATCAAAGGCGTACATATAAATATTCCAACGAAGGAATAAAACTCCATAAGGTGCTAACGTTCGAGACGAAACTATTTAATTCACGAAGGAAAATCAAAATAACGTTGTTGTTTGATTTGAATTTACCAGACTTAAATTTAATGGAGATCTTGAGGTATGTTTGGCTGAATCATTTATGTAAGGCATAGAAAACTTTAATATGTTTCCATAATCATGATTATCTGCTCCACTATATACACTGAGAAAAAAAGAAGAATCAAAACTACCAGAATAATATAGTTAGATATACCGTGCATCTGGTTCTATGAGGATACAAAAAAGCTCGGTCACTATTACCAAAGCGCTTTGGTAATGATTTTGGTAAAATTTAACAATAAAATATGGTTTTATAATACGTGTTAAAATTTAGAATGTTATCATGATACCTTAGAACATGCGATACAAACCATTTATTCGGTTAAGTTCAATTTTCAGTTTGTATTTTTTACTAAATGTTTAATACTGAGAACAATAATTTGAAAACCAGAATGTCCAGAAAAATGACCAGGCGAATGGTTTTAAAACTGTATTTTGGTTTATCAACCCAAATCATGTTTCTCATTTTTACTAGAAATGTAATTACCCTCTACAGTAAAGTAACTTTATCCGAATTTTTTATTCCAAAAAACCTTCTCAATTTCATGACTGCTAGAGAAATATATACATTGCATGCTGCATTTATCAGTGTATAGCATAGGATGAATAAAAAGAAAAACATTTTTACAATTTATCTCATTGATTTTCAACAACATAATAGGATCGAAATTTTATCATTGTTTGATCCATTTATCTATAACTAAAGATTTCAATGGAAAAACAAAGACATAACATTTTGAAAACACTTCAATGACAGAGATCAAAAACGTGCCACGGTCATAACAGACCATAAATGTATTTATTTTATAAAAACGTTATTTAATAGAAAAATACGTTTTGTATATAATTTCTTGATATACCGTAATGAAATAAATTTTTTTTAAATAAACTAAAGCATCACTTAACGCATTGTTCCACTAAGTTTTTCAGTTTTCATTTTACATCATTGTGTTTCCTTAAATCTAAATATTCATTTAAGATTTAGACTTAAGGAAGGCTATGTCCGCTATCAAGAATACGATAAATCATCCGTTGGCATACATTCGATTTCGACAATGCCGAAATTATTTCTAACGCAGTTACATCAGCTCATATTGATGTCCTGGAATCTTTTTTCATTCATATGAATGCTGAATCCCATGTTAACGGTATTAGCACCTCACTACCTTTCCATAGTGCGTGGAAACACAATTTACAACTCTCGGCTACAGAGATTTTTTTCGCTCTGTTTCTTGATCATTTTTTCTTTTTTCACTCTCAGCTCCTGCGGTTTTTGCAGTTTTGTTTCTCACCTTTATTTTTGATTTTTAGTAGGCAACTTTATATTTTAAATCACTTTTGATTCTTTTTGTTCACTTCTGGCAAGTTTGGAGAACGGGCAATTATTTTTAAGTGCTTGAAACTTTTGTTTCCATCTGCTTATATTTGATGCCTATAAAGTTTTTTTTCCAATGAGGTAACGCTATAATAATATTTCCACGCATTCTGGAATCAAAATGACAAGAATTTACGTAAACATCGTTTAACACACTCTTCTTCTAATCTTTTCACTTTAAAATATTTTTTGAAGGCAATGTTAAATCATTGTAAATTTCTGCATTGTCTATAACACACCTTACAGCAACTTAAAACCACAAACTAAGAGAGAAATGACCACCCAGAAAAGAGTTTCTCAAGAAAGTGCAGAATTCTTGCAAGAGATTATATTTTTCAGTTTTAGAGAGGCAGCTAAAGTATTGCTTTAATCTGATGGACAGTTTCCATTTCTTAAGCCAACTTTTAAAGTTTCAGCGAACGTATTTAATACCATAATCCGTCACGTAGCCTTTCTCTTGAGATGGTATAATAATGCATCGAGGCAAAAGTATTTTCTCAGGTTTACAGAACCGCAAGAAAAATACGATGGATTTTGTTGGAATGTTTATTCTCCCGCGAAACGTGTGAAGAAAGATATAAATGGCGATTTTAAATAAGCTTTTCAGTAAAATGTTCTATATTATTATGATGGATATAGCAGGTTAGGTGGTATTATGTTACGAGGGATAATATTTTGATTTTTTTTATCTCTTTTGTGATTGTGTTTTAAGCAATACCTATGCTACTTTGATGCGGGTATTAGAACAAAATGTTCTAAAATTTTATTTGATAGCTTCACAAAATTCGATGTTGTCCATTTTGGAACAGTATATAAATATTAATGTAGTAATAGTCAAGTTATCGTAATTATTTGTTTCCCTTTATTAAATAATTTAACGATATAAAAGAAACATTATTTATTTTTAAACATATTTTACTAGCATTTACATGTTATATGATCATTGTAAATTTTCGTTCAGCATTATTTCGTTGTAAATGTCATTTTAAACTTGAAATGGAAGGAAAAAAATACTTAAATTATCATTCAGTCAATACAGTGCACAAAATAAAAAAAATAATAAAATAAAACCTGGTGAATAATTTTTGATCTTATTATCAGATTTTATTGTTTAGGCACGAAATGGAATAGCTTAAAAGGATAAACCTTAAATATGCTAATTACAAAAAGTTTTCGACAAGAGTAAGTTTTTATCTCGATACATGACTATAGAGTTTCATTGTTTGAGTTAGACTATAAATTTCATGGCCACATAAGTAACCACTACGTACATTGTCTGACACACACCGCATCGACGAAAATTAAATAAACGTGCTTTACGTTTTGCTGACTTCGAATCATTTCACTACCGAAACATTCTTAAATCATAAACCATAAAATCGATATTTTAAAAGTTTTACTAGAATCGGATTGTTACAGCAAATCTTAATTACTTAATCAAATTAAAGTTAAAAAAAATATCACATGCATAAACTTTCTTCAAAATAAAAGAAAAAAAAATCTCACTATTTCTATACTTAAGAATACAAAATTCTATTGTAAAAAAAGGGTCACATTGAAAAAATGATGTTCGAAGCAATTTTTTGCATATATTTTAGCTGATTTTTCTAAAAACCAAACTTTAATAGTTCTAATGTTATTCAGAAGAAAAAAAATTACTTCTTTTCTTTAAACTTCCTTCATTTATTTTAACACTCTTTAGATATGTTAGTTTTGCATTTCAATTTGTTAAATGTCTGTTCACAATTAGAAAATTAATATTATTTAGATGATATATTTTTTTCCCTCGATTTATTTAAGTAGAATGCTCTCTTGCGTAAAAATGCGTAGCTGAGAACCGAATGCTCTGTCAGAAAGGTTTTTTTTCGTTCGAAAAAAAAAGGTGATAGCAAGGATGTATGGATAAAATATCACTTACCTTAATTATCTAAAAGCTTTTAGTTGAATGTCAACGAAAACTATTATAGCAATATAATAATTACGTATTTTTTTCGTAACAAAAGGACTTTTGATGTCAAAATACTCCTTTATTACTAACAAGGATATCCCTACGAAGGTTTAGTCTTAGTTGTTTATTTTATACTAATAATAATAGTACACTTCCAGTAATAGTAATAATGGTAGAGTAATAATAGTCTATAATATTTCAATCTACTCAATACTTTGATACATAAATAAATATTTGTTCTGGTGTGATCAGAATTAAGAGTTTTTATTTTTATTTTGTTGATTATCTCGGATTTTAATGAAATTTGGTTTAAACATAGGTTGATATAATAATAAACCATGTAACAGTTATAATTCACACTCATCATCCTGCGTAGCACTCATCAGTCAGATGATATTAAAGAATTGAATGGTTTAATATTGGGTCCTCTCTTACAGGCCTGACACAGTGATTTCATTTTAAAAACAAGGCAGTTCCTGTAGCAGTTTGTCCCACTAGCTCCTTAACGATCGGTTAATTTTCAAGAAAACGGTCATAAAAGTGCCTATTTCTTTGACTTTTGTATTTGTATTACGTATTTGATTTGTGCTGTAACTAGTTTAAAATAAACTTACTATCTACAATTACCTTAAAAATATCCTGGTACTGCCATCAGGTGTGTAAAATACGAAATAAAATGTTTTCCGAGCAAAAGAAATGACATAGTCAATAGGCCGTCAATATCCGCCAGGCCGTCAATATCACGGGAGGGAGAAATAGCGGGCGAAATCTCACCCCGTCATTTTCACGGGAGCGAGAAGGAAGGGGCTAGTTCAGTAACTGTATGATGTTACCTCTTGCGATTGCCCTTCCCAAATCGCCCCTGACCTGCTGTATTGGGTTGAGATCTGGAGATCTAGGTGGCAAACTCTTCTGGCGAATATCTTCATTTTCTCGAAAAGGGTCGATCTGTTTGGAGAAGTGCTCAGTCACATTGTCATCCGTTTGAATGAAATCAGGACCCACTGAAAAGTTTATTGATTACTTTATTTCAAGTTAATACCGAATCAGGCGTTCTTACACTCCTCAAAGGGTGTAGTTAAATCTTAATACCAATAATTGATGAAGTTTACACCCATCTGCAGTTCGTTGGTGGTGATGATTGGAATTTTTGGAGCTCCGCAAATTTGACGTATAATTAGTGTATATTTGAACTATTTAACTAAATTCTTGTATGCAATGATGTTCGGGCATGTTTAAAACGCATGGCAAACGCTTTAGGCCTATTATTAGAAATTTAAAGGCGAATAATTTGCAATTTCAAGGTAGTGAAACTATGGCCGCCAAAATGGCGATTTGTTTATATACAGTTTTCTGGTGAAATATGAATTGTTCTTATGAGTTCTTAAATTGATAAACTGATTATAACCTAAATATTTATTACCAAGCAAGTTTCAATCTGTTTTACTGATTGATAAAAAATTTTGATTGCAGTCGGTTATTTGACTTCCATTCTTCTTATCGGATTGTTTTCACAAACTATTATAAAATAAAAGTATGTTCTTAGTTGTATGATAAAGATATTTATGATATTTACACAATTTCGGCAATTGTATAATATAATTTTATACTATTTAACTTCCATTCAATTCGGTTTTGTGTGAATTCTTATTAATATTCTGTTTGTAACGTGCATATATTTCATTATATTAACAAACCTAATTTTATTTTAAGAAATCCGACTCATTTTAAAATCTAAACTATTTTAAGCATCCTGAAGTTTTTATTCTTTCTTTAGATGGAATCTTTACTGATTCTCATGTAATTATAAATTTAATCTTTATTGAATCGTAAAAGGAACGGTGTTTCACTAAACCTTTAATGTAAAGGTTAGTCTTAAGATAAAACGAAATTGTTTTACCGTATAGAAAACCATAGGATTTCGAAAATATTTTATAATGTTAGAGATTTGATAGCTTGGACCTTGTTAGCTTAATTAATCTGCGTGACTTTAGCGAAATAGAATTTCCAAAGGTCTAAGAAATCACGTCTTTATTTTGTTATTTGAACGTGTTTCTAACAGCTTCATTTAATGTCAACAAGTATCAAAAATAGAGCCGTGATTGCTTAGGGGATAGAGCGTTCGCCTTCCAATGAGGTGAACCGGGTTCGAATCCTGGCGATTGCACCGACCCACGGTGCTGAAGGGAAATATCCTGAGTGGTAAACGGATCATGGGTTGGAGTCCCTTTACCGTCAGACTAACTGTGGAAGGTTCTCCTGACCTTCCTCTCCATGTAACGCAAATGCGGTTAGTTCCATCGAAAAGTCCTCCCCGAAGGCAAATTTCTCCCAATACTTGATCCACGAGTTCCATTGTCTTCTGGATTGGGTTCAAAATGACAAGGCTACAGAGTTGAAGATTAGTAATCGCGAACCCGAAAATTGGGTCGGCTGTTCCCCGACGGTAATAATATAAAATAAAAACGAATCAAAAATGGTGTTTCATGGGATAGAGCGCTCAGGTTTGAATCCCAGTGATGGCTGGTCGAAATCAATTCTTCACCCGCCTCGCGCCGACCACAACAGTGTTGACGTAAAATAACATCAGTTTAATGCGAAACGCATTTGTGAGTTCATGCAGAGACGAATGTACACGAAATTAAAATTTTTTCCTTCGATATTCGCAGGTATAAATTTTTTTAAGCTTTTCCGAGATTTAGGACAAATTAGGATTTCAAATTTTTTGCGACTTTCCAAAGTAGTACCGCAATTACTTTTTAAATGTACAACTTTTAATTAAAATTTTACAACTTTTATGCGTTTATACGACTTTCATTCAATATTTTACAATCGGGGGGCTAATCTTATATTTGGGAATTTGTAAACATATCAATCTACAGGAGAATGAACTACGAACCCATTGCATAATCGTAAACAAAAGGTAAACCGAAGATGACGTCATTGAAAGTGAATACAGAAAACAATATCACGGTGACCAGAAACGGAGTTTCAGCAACACTGAACTATCGACGCACCAAGAAGGTAATTCTTACATTTATGACTTGATGAAAGCGGTCATAAAAAATGTATTACAATTTATACCTCTATTAGCTAGTTATTCTCGCAGAACTTATGTATTGCCGAAATTAAGCAACACTGGCATCCACAAGTGTTGAGCGATATTTTATGATTCCCGTATTGCAAAAACAAAACTATTAATGTTACGCGCAATATGTCAAATAAGCTGATTCGAGATAGGTTGAACAAAGTAATGGTAACACTTTTCTACTAATTCATTTTTTTTCTTCGTATTTCTAAAGAGATACTTGGAAAATTATTTTAAAACTATAAAAGTATTCAAGTCACGCGATTTCTCATGCCTATTAAAGGAGTTTAAAGCTTTTAGAGGTTTGAGTGACCGGCAGAACAAGAAACAATGTTTTTGAACACAACTCCTATCATTTACGTCTCCATCTCATCTTTTGGATTGCATTGGTGCCTCTGTGAGGCAACTGATGTGTGATGGAGAGACTGTTTATGACTTGCTGATGCGACATGATCTTCTAGACTTGGTCTAGGGCTCTAGACCAAGGGGATAAGCAACAACAACGTCGATAGTCATACATAATAACTGCCCACAAAACCTAGTTTCTATTCACAGAGGTATGGATATTTTTATTAAAAAAAACTATTCATTTTGACTTACGTTTTCGTACTATAACTGCAGAAATATTCAATAAAACAAAACAAAATTTTTTTAATTTATAAATAAAATATAATTTTAAAATTTGAAAAGAATTCGTTAAAAATTGCGCAAAATAGGAGTGTTTAAAGTATATATATTTCATACAGCGCAGGAAAACTGAAGATATTTCATCTTTATTTCGATGGGACGAAATTCTAAAAACGTGTTTTCCTTCATAACGTTGAGTCATCGGAAAGGGCAATACATAATAATATATGAAAACTATTTTATCTTTATTCATTGCGTCGGTATATGTCTTTCAATTTTGTACGCGATTTCGTAGTGCTGACCAACACCGATGATGATTGACCTTTCTTTTTTTTTAACCTGAACAAAGAACGGGTATTCAGTGAGTCACTACAAAAAAGAAGTTTCATAATGCATATATTCTGTAACGGGTGCAAAATTCAATCAGAATGAGCTGAGTGGAAAAAAACGCGGACCATTCTAAACAATTTTTATCTAAATGGTGTCAGACACAGAAACCTTAAAACCCAAAACGGACTTTTTCAATTTGCTCAAAATATTCGGGAAAAATATGGGTTGTCTCATGATTTTCAGGAAATAACAAAACCATTAAACCCTATGGAAATGATAAGAGTCGAATCAAGTCTATATCTTGGAGACTTTTTGAGCAAAAAAATACTTCTCCAGATTTACTGAAATGTTATGCCCATGAGACAATTCATATGAAACACCCAGATCCTGAGTGGCTATATGTATATACAGATGGCTCCTTCTTTGATGATTATATGATTGCAGGGGCAGGAGTTCTTTCGAGTCTATTTTCCTTTTACGCTTCTGTAGGGAAATACAGAACTGCTTTTGACGGAGAGGTGGAGGCCATTCGTATTGCACTAAAGCAGTTACTGATCTTTGAAGATAAAATTTCAAGAGTGGTTCTGCTCTCTGATTCTCAAGCAGCAATTCTGACCAAAAGTTCAAATAACGCTCCTGCATCGAATGAAATCTCTCAATGTCGGGACTACTTGCAGAGGTTGGCCTTAAAGAAAAAGCGTGTTGCACTCCAGTGGATTCCTGGCCACTGTGGAGTTTATGGAAACGAGCAGGCTGATTTCCTAGCGAAGAAGGGCTCGAGATTGCTTCAGTCAAGATATTCAAAAATATCATGTCATTCTATAAAGCTGTATATTAAACAGATTATGACAAGAAAAATTCAAAGTTCAACTACTTGACCGTTTTCAGTCAAAGCGGTGATCTTATGGCCATTACCAATTCTCCACGTCGAGAAGCTGTTGCAAAATTCCGTATTTTGACCGGACATGACCGTTTAGGAGAACATCTCCATCGCATTGGGATTTTTCACCATCCAAACTGCCCCCCTATGTAATTTGGCAGAGCCTATGAATAGAGACCACCTCCACCATTGCTCATCACTCCATTACGACTCTGAGACGGCATTGGCGTTCAAGAGAACTTTTAATGACTTCGGTCAATTTCTTTTATGTAATTTGTTCTACTCTGAATTTGTTGTTTTAATTATTTCTTTGTATTCCATTAAAAATAAAAAAAACTCTGAACAATTTTTGATTGGATCTTCATGTTTTAGGACTCCATTTGAATGGTTTGAGTGAATGACCTCCAATAGGCTAATGAATTAGAACGGACACTATTTTTCACCCGATGTCATCAGTGTAAATCAGACAAAAAAACGTACTTTCTCCGAATATAAATAAATCTTGTTTTGACGGATATAGATTCCTGATCTCCAAAATAAAAAGGACAGCTGGAAGAATCTGGGAGAAGTGGCCCCCGTAGATACGCCAGGCGAACGATCCAAAGTTTGGATCCTATTCATTTCACTTTTCGCGAATGTCGCTCGAGAGCTGTTTAAGTGAATTGAAAAAGATTTGCGCACCATTATAAAATTAACTTATTCTACAATGGTGGACAAAATTAAGAGATGGAAGACATTTTCCCCAATATCTCAAAAAATACTGAATATAAATAAATGAAATTTGGTATGGATATAGCTTATTCCTTGATAAGTATGCAAAACAAAAATGAAAGTGCCATTCACTGGCAAGACCTATTGCCAATAAATCCAATGTAGTCTGAAGTTAAGGATAAAAAGATGACAATAAAAGTGCGGCTTGTACAGTGTGTGTTGCCTCTAGTATGGTGCATGGTCACCCCTGACAGACAGACAGCATGCAAAACGAGTATGCATGCTGTTAATAAGGGAGTTAAGGAGGACTTGTGGAAGATCCTCGCATTCTTCCACCAGAGCAATTTTTAACTCCAGAATGGTTCTGGGGGGAGGTTGGCGCATCGCAATAGCTCTCCCAAGAGCATCCCAAGCATGTTCTATAGGATTCAGGTCAGGGGATTTGGCTGGCCAATCCATTCGTTGAATATCCTCGCTTTCCAGATACTCATCAACCATGAGAGCCCTATGTGGTCGCGCATTGTCGTCCATAAAAATGAACTCAGGGCCAACAGCGTCCCTGAAAAGACGCACATAGGGCTCTAGGACCTCCTTCCTGTACCTCTGGGCATTCACGGAACCATTGTCAAACACATGGAGCGGTGTGCGGGTATCTTGCATGTGCGAATGAATGTGCGAAAATGCTTTCCATCTCTTAATTTTGTCCACCAGTGTAAGATAATTCCATGCAAAAATTAAATTTCAGTAAATATTAATTATTTTTATTTTATTTTATTTAATAATAGTTGAAAAAAGTTTGAAACAATTTTTGGTATTATTTTAGAGTATGTTATTTTACATGGCAAATTACGCAATTTGGGGACATCGGTGAATAGTTCCTGAAGAATCGAATTTTAAACGGGCGCCATTTTTGAGTGGAATTATCTTTGAATGAACGAACTTTATAACTGTGTGCAAATATTTTTCATGCGTAAACATACCTTCCAAATGACATACCTTAAAACGACCTAAAAAATTTAATATTTTAAATTTCAAAATGTTTTGACTATTATTAAATAAAATAATTAAAATGAATTAAAACTTATTTTTTGAGTGGAATTATCTTTGTATAAACGAATTTTATAATTGGGTGCAATTTTTTTTTAATTCACTTAAACAGCTCTCGAGATATAGCGAAATACGCAAAAAGTAAAATTACCATGAAGGGGTTCAAACTTTGAAGCGCTCTCCTGATCAAACTATTAGTGAAAATATTTCCCAGATTGAGGCTACACCCTATATTTTAGAGTCAGAAATCCAAATCTGCCGAAATAAAAGATATGTTTATTCAGAGAAAGTAGGTTTTTGTGTCTGATTACGTATCTTAAAATATCGTCTGCACTAATTCATTAGCATACTTGAGGTCAACCCCTAAACCATTGAGATTGAATCCTAGAACGCGATGATTCGAGCATTAGATCCAACGTTATCGATATATTTTATTTTATAACCGTCGTTGAACAGCCGACCCAATTTCATGGGCTTACGACTACTTACGTTCAACTCCGTAGCCTTGTAATTTTGAACCAATCCAGAAGACAAGGAAACTCCTGGATCAGTACCCCCAGAGGTTTTGATTTGTTATTGATATATTATATTTTGGAGAACAGGAATGCGCAAAAAATGTATTGTTATTCAGAGATAGCACGTTTGTGTGTCTGATTTCGTAACTTCGTTCACACTCATTAATTAGCATATTTGAAGTCATCTTCTCCAGGGTGCGTAGCCAAATTATTCAACAAAAAATAAGCACCTTTTAAGCATTTTTCAAGCACTCTAATAATATTTTTAAACACTTTAAAAGAATATCATAACTAAGCAGGGTTGGAAAGTTTTTGACAATTGACGGTTTTATTCGGTTTTAACACTCATGTCAAAAAAAAAAAAAATTCTTTTGGCATTGTTTTTGACAATTGTCAAAGTTTTTGAATCATGTAAATCGAATGGCGTTTTCATAAGCTATGGTCTGACGATGCGCCAAAACAGATTGGGGTTGAATTAATTGTGAAAATGTTGAATAGAATAATGTGAACAGTGTTTTTCTGCATAATTCGTAGCGAAAATCAACATGGCAAAGGAAAAATCTCAATTTGGAAAAGGGAAAATTAAGCACTTTTTAAAAACACTTAATGAAAAAAAGCACCTTTAAGGGCCTTTAAAAAACAAAAATCGAAAATAAGCACCTTTAAGTACTTTTTAAAAACGCTACGCACCCTGTTATCGAACCATTAAGATTGAGTCCTAGATCGTGAAGATCCGATGATTAGATTAAAAGTTAATGGGGGTGGTTCTTTTTTTTTTCTTCGCATTGCATACATTTATGTACTTTGCGCAGTTTGTTTTCATGTAAAGGTGACAATTAAATTATTAAGGGAAAAAAATCATTGCAACTGGGAACTTGAATATTTATTTCAGACACGTAAGAATACTTTATTCAAAACCGTCAGATTGGGGTGTCTGAAAACGTGAATTTTCTGATAGCATATCGCTTTGCTGTCATTAAAACGGTAATATGGTTTGTTTTTAAAAGGTAGTTTAACCCCTTCCTTCTCGCTCTCGTGAAAATGACGGGGCGAGGTTTCGCCCTCTATTTCTCACTCCCGTGATATTGAGTGCTCAGTAGTAATGCGCCAATAAGAATAAAACTAATTCATTTTTTACACTGGGAAAACATTTTATTTCTCATTTTACACACCAGATGGAAGTACCAAGATATTTTTAAGGTAATTGTAGATAGTTAGTTTATTTTAAACTAGCTGCAGCATTAATCAAATACGTAATACAAATGCAAAAGTTAAAAAAATAGGCACTTTTATGGTCGTTTTCTTGAAAATTAACCAATCGTTAAGGGGTTAAATTAATAGATGATCAAAAAGGTAGTTCAAAAGTACAGGATGTTCTGTACAGACCACTTTTAATACATATTATTAGAGCCCTTGTCAGAAATGAAGTTAAAAAAAATATACGCATTAAGAATCACTTATTAATTTTTACGAAACAAAACCATCGCTATTGGAATCTTGAAAATCATGGATGATAAGGGCAGGATTGCGACCTAAATAAACTTGATTGATTTGGTGGATGTATCTTGGAGAAGCTGAGAGGTTAATATTGGATATACCCCAAGGTTTCATCAGATTTTCCAGCTGGTTTTGTTACTTTTATATTCTTTGAAAATAGCGCTTTGATAGATTTTTGATAGCTATTCTGTTTCTTTTTAACTCAAATATTTATTTGTGATCCAGACACGGTTAATTTTGTCTTTATTTGTGTGTCATTAGTTTTGTCATTATGGTGAGTGTTGTCTACCTTGGCTATTCTCGTTAAATAAAAATAAATAAATCAAAAGTTGCACTTAATTCTTATTTAGTTGTTAATTCTTAGTTATTAATTCTAATCTTCCAAAGTCGTTAGTTCTCAGACTTATTTTTAAAAACATATATATTTGAAGTCAAATCAGAAGAGCATACTATTTGATGATATTTTCCTGTATTTCATTTTTAAGTAAAAAAAAAAAAAGAAACTATTTTTAAGTATTTTGTAGCTTTACATGAAATATTTCATAATTTTAACTTTTTATACTCGAAATACTTTTCCAACTTCTTGAAATTTTCCCGTTTCCTTTTTGATTACATTTTGTTTCAAATATTTGTTTAAATTTAAGATTAAACTCAAAATGGAAAAAAGAAAAAGATATTAATGCCATACTTTAGACTCTATTTTCAAAGAAATTATTCTCATTTCTTACGGAATCTTTTAATATATTTCAGACTTATTTAGATTCAGTGTAATTACTTTTAAAGATTTGTTTGTACTCTAACAAAATATTTTCCATCATATCTTCTCATTTATTTATTTTACACTTATAAGAACAATATTTTTCGATCCAATACAAGACCAACAAATAAACTTTTTTCATAGTAAAACGATTTATTTTATGTAATTTGTTACTATTCTTTCCAAATAAAATGAAGAAGGATTTACACACGAATAAATTAAAGAATTTTGATCACTGTTTCCTTTTTTTTAAAAATATTTTTCATTAATACTTTCACCCGATCATGCAGGATTTTTATTGAGCATATTTCTCATAATCGTTTCGTTATTTTGCATTAATTTAAATTAAAATTGGTGGAAAATATTATAATTAGCATTTTAATAATTTATGGTTAAGAAATACAGCACAAGACACTGTTAAAGTAAAATCTCACATATAAACACGACTTACTTCCAAACAATAATTTTCCAAATAAAATTAAGCACAGCTAGGGTCATGAAGTCAATATTTAAGCGAGAAAAAAAGATATCTGATAAAAGATATCTTATAGATATTTGACGTAAAGAGGTAATATAAGGATATTTAATGTAAATAATCTCCTCTTCTTCAGAAAAGATTCTTTAGAATTAAATATTGATTTTGCTTTTCCTTCGCTTTGTTGCATGCAATACACATACACTGTTAACTCGAATTTTTCCAAGGGTTCTGAAATTATATAATAAGGGAGGTAATTGCGAAATACTATTTAAAAATATTATAATTTTTTTATATATATAACCGGCATTGAGCAGCCGATTCAATTTTGAGTTTACGGCTACTAATTTTTAACTCCGTAGCCTTGAAATTTTGAATCCAAACCAGAAGAAAAGGGAACGCCTGGATCAAGTATTGGAAGAAATTTGCCATCGTGGAGGACTTTTTGATGGAACTAATTCACATTTGCGTTACATGGAGAAGAAAAAAAAATCTCCAATGGTTAGCCTAACGGCAAGGGCACTCTACTACATGATCCGTCTACCACAGGGGATATTTTACGTCAGTACTGCGGTCGGTGCGAGCTGGGTGCAGAATTCGTATCAACCAGCCAACGCTGAGTTCCGAATGTGAGTCATTTGATTGGAAGGTGAACACTCTGAATGGTACCATCCATTGCTTGGATTCGATCAATACGACTTTTGCCTTGAATAATGACACGTTGCTCTCGTCAACCACACGTAAAATATTCTTATAGTAATGGTTTTAGAATCTCCTGCAGTCTTAATAATCGTTATCTTATTCATGTAACGCTAAAATGCGCTTAAGTTTTACCAAAAACTCCCACATGATAGAAAGTTTGTCCTGATACTTGATCCAAGGGTTCCTAGTCTTCTGGTTTGGGGTCAAAATTACTGGTCTGCGAAGTTGAACACTGTAGTCGTGAAAACAAAAATGGGTCTGTTGTTCATGGTCTGTTTCAAAACATAAAATAATTCGCGAATATAATAAAAGCGAATAAATAAATAAAAGCGAAATAAATATAATGAATAAATAAATAAAAGCGAAATGCTTTTTTCCAATCGATACATTTGGAAAAAAGAATTTCGCTTTTATTTATTTATTCATTGTTAAAACATGAGTAATTACTCTGATGACGATAAATATTCATTAGAATTTGTAAACTAGGTTTCAAATATTTTTTTAAAAAAAGAAATGCATTTTTTGTTTTACTTTTCTCTTTTTTCTGCATTGACAACTGAATTACATTAATATTCATATATATCGCTCAGGGAAATGCGAAAAAAAGAAACAATACCCGCCACTCAGGAAATTCAGTTAAAAAAGGAAATAAAAAAAACCAACGACGAACAAACAAATAAATAAATTTTCAGAAGCAGTAGTTTAATAATTTTCTCTTAGGAAAAATTCTCTAAAGATCTACACGAATTCCATTTTTAGAAATTCGATGATTTCATTACTATTGATACTAATTTGTTCTTCTATTTCAAAGAAAGAAAAAGATATTTGGGTTAAACAATAAATAAAAGAAACTTTTAAGAATATCATTATTACAATTTTATTTTGAAAAAAAAAAAGAATCAGAAGAACACGCTATTAGAATCGGAGGCAAAATAATTAATTATATTTTTGGGCTAATTAAGAATATGATAAATTTTACATGAATTGTTTATTACATTAAGACGGGCAAATATTTTATTTAATAATTGTAAAACTTAGTTGGAGACAGTTCTAAGAAAACATTTGAAAAAATTATACAGATTTCTCAGTACATATAATGTTATTTAAATGTAGTCCGCAAAATAAATCGATCAATAAATAAACTGAAAAAACTGAATAACTTTTGATCTAATGATCGAATTTTCACGTACTAGTACGCAATCTTAATGGTTCAAGGGGGTGACCTCAAATATACTAATTAATTAGTGCAGATGATACTTTAAAATACAAAATTATAAACATAAACGAGATTTCTCTTAATAAACATACCTTTTTGTAGACGGATTATTATGCTTGTCAACCAAAATATAGCTTTCAATCTGGAAAATAAGGTCCCGAGAATAGTTTTACCGGAGCATAGGTTCAAAATGCTGTCCCATTATTGTTAATCTCGAGAACTATTTAAGCGAATTGATTTTTTTTTTGTGCACGCAATTATTAAATTCTTTTATCCAAATATATTTCCACACATTAAACACCCTTTAATTATTTTTATTGTGTTTTGTAATTTCAATTAATAATAGTCGAAAAAATTTCAAATTGCCAAGTACACGCATTTTTACAGGGTCGGGATAGCCTGGTCGGTAGGGCGCTGCGCCTACGGCCGAGAGTTCGTGGGTTCGAACCCCGCCAACCGAACACTGTGAGTAAAGTGAGTGATGCACGTTAAATCTGTCAAGTCGCAAAAGTTCTCCATGTTCCCATAACAAATTAATACTTCTGGAGGTACTGGATTGGAGATCGATCTTTCTCTGAATCAGGTCAAAATTACTATCTGTGGATGAAGGAATGGATGCATGAATGGGCCCGTCCTGTAAACAGGTGCGACGTATGGTGTGGCAGAAGTTGAATTCTTGGCGATAGATGGCGCCACTGGAAAACAAGAACAATCACACCCCCTCTGCTTGAACAGGCACACGTCAACAACAACAACACGAATTTTTACATCATATTAAAAAGTGAAACTTTAAGTGGCAAATTACAGAATTTGAATAAAATCAGTTGAATAGTTCCAGAGAAATCGAGAAAATCGAGGTCAGATAAGATTAGGAGTCAAAATTATGTTAGATATAGAAAAAGACTTATAGTATTGGCTATGTAATAATGGCAACATTGAAATTTTTATACTGATAAATTAAAACTTGAAAAATACTTATATATAAAACGAGTCAGATCTCTTGTTTTGCTTACATCAATTGTTATTCAAAATCAATTTTCGATATGTATGATGAAATCTATTGGCTAAATCGTTAAAGTAAAAAAGGAATTCAAAGTTAATTCATATTTTCTTTTAATTTAATACATCGAGTCAAGTCAATTTAATATATGTTTAAACGGACATAAATACCAAAATGCAATTTGTTTTTAATCGTATAATAATTTAATAGTATTTCCAACTCTTAAATAATGAAAGATAATAATATTTTATATTTTCTGTTAGTAAATGCTCTTCGCAAATTCTAATAAACTTCGCATACTAGCTTTAAGAAATGTTTATTATATTTTAGACTCTCAAATTATTGCAGCTAATTTTCGCGAATTGATGTTGTCAAAATGTTCTCTCTCTGTATTCCCGTGTATTAGAAATTCCGTTGGTATTCGAAATTTATAACGTGTATGTAACTAATACTTGTTAATAAGAGAGAGTTGTTATACATAGTAGAATAACAAACCTTATTGCTTCATTTTCAAGATTGCGTATTAAAAAATTCTGTTTATTAAAAATTTGGTTTTAATTAATGCATCTTAAGGTAAGCCATATAAGAAAAGCGTAATCGATACAAATTATTTAAAAAAAATTCATTACACTATATAGCAGTTCAAATTGCTGTAAACATAATGTAGTGCTTAATTAAACCATGTTATTGTACTTTATACTTCTTAAACTTGATTGCGAGATATTATAGTTCAATTGAATCGTTCTAATTAACATCTTTATAAGAGTTAGTTAGAACCATTCGATTACAAAAGTTATACCTCATTATGGTTCAAGGTACCGATCATATGGTGGTTCAACATCGTACTTATTATATGGCTCAATGCTTTAAAAACAAAATGGTTCAACGCTATACCAATAATAGGGTTCAACTTTAAACCGATAACATGGCTCAATGTTTTAAAAAAAATTTTGTTCAACATTATACTCTAAATGTTGTTCAACATTAAACCGATAATAGGGCTCACTGTTTTATAAATTAAAGGGTTCAACGGTATACCAATAATATGGTTCAACGTCGTACTTATTATTTAGGATTTTTTAAGCGAAGTGGAAACTCATGTAAAATCTTATGGTTGTTATGAATATGAAGTTGAACATTTATTTTAAATCTAATAATGGTGACGCCGTTTTCCATTATTTTCGGTGCATTTTTATTGGGCTGATATCACAAGGTAGGATCCAGTTTTCCCACATTAAGTTTCATATTGGTTTGGTTGTCATCAGCATAAAAGTCATAAAGGTATTGTTTTCCTATAAATTATTTTGTATCCCTAATTCAAAGGTAGAGTTAACCTGAAGAGTTATTATTACGTTTTTAATTTTGTTTCTTTTCTAAATTAAGAGTTTAAGAGGATTGTTATTATTATTATTATAACTATTATTAGAATAAAGTAATTCTACGTTACATTATAAGATAAAGTTATTTAAATTGGCATCCGATCTTATTAACCGATTAACAATTAGTATTTTTTGGTGCAAATTACATTAATATACTAATATGAACTACGCTTAAAGAGATTTGCAATGCTCACAGCATCTGTTAGATTTCGGAAAACCAGACATTTCACTTTCAGACATAAAATTCTCACTTTTGACGATTCAGCAATACCTGAGCTGCTTTTATGTATAATTAATATTCGAATAATATTGGACGTTAATATTGGAAGTCATTTCGTAACGAAATCACGTGATTTGTGACGAAACGTGAACTCTCAAATGTATGACGAAAATATTGCCTCAACTCGAAACCTCAACGTAGGGTTCATTGTGGGAGATCGCGATCAAGAATGACGAATCTAGAATGAAGACTAGATAATCAAAAACAAAGTGGCTGATCAAGCTGACCTTGCTAAATCGTGGTCAAGGAGTTGATCTTGTACCAGGAAGATCACAGGTTTGAATCCCGCCTCGGGTATGAATATAATTTACCTCTGTGTTCAATATGTCCTTCTTGTGTTGTTTGAGCGGCATTGATTCACACATATGGTTCTTACGATAAAGTGGTTATTAGAAAAGTTAGATACATTGGGTGTTACTAGTTTTTATAATTTTTTTATTATTTATAAATAGTAATATTTATTAATATTTCTTTAACTTTGACGATATATTTCTTTAACTTTGACGAAACTTGTTTTTTCGAATAAGTGACGACAGTTACTTTGCCACTTTGCTGAGAGCATATATCAGGAAACGGCTTCGCCAGAAATAAAGAAAATTTCATAACATTTGAGTATTTATCTTTTATTACAGTGTTCAATCAGTATATGAAAGGTTTATTTTGATTATAAAAAACGAGACATTTTTATGTTACAAGAAGTCAATAAAAACGTTTCTAGAAGTTTAAGAGACGATTTCAAACGTTAGAAATGTTACGAAAAAGTTGTTTTAATGAAATCATTTGCAGCTAAAATTAGAAGGAAAATCTATTGATTTATACATACTTTTTTAAAGTAATAAAGAATTAGAATGTGGGGCAGAAAAAAATACGAACTTTTTATTTAGTTTAATATTTTGTAAAAATACAAATAGAATTCAATCACCAATGGTTTTGAAATTTCCGAAGCACAATAACAGTTTTATAGTCAAATGATGAGCAAAAACTCGTAAGAATTTTCTAGTCTTCCGTATATGGTAAATAAATGTTTAAAATCTATTAACTTCTGTGACTTCTATTATATAAATAATTCACATGTTTTAAAATTTCAAGGAATATAAATAGTTTCGAAAGTGGGCACGCTTTGTACTTTTCTTTCAAAAAGAGTTTCTTTTTTCGACATAAAAGATTTGGAAGCCTTTTCTTCTCCAACCAACTGTGTCCTTATCTTTATTCATCCTTTTTCTGAAAAGTTTAAATAGAAATTCTGGGATATTTTGCATTTTTTTGGTAGTGATTCTGTCAAGCTATGACCTTTCGAAATTGTTTATAAACTTCTCATCATATTATTTGATAAAATTTCCAGAGTTAATGAGCATCTTAAGGATATTCCTTATAAATAGTAAAGTTTTGATAATTTGAAAAAAAATATCAAACAAACAGCAATT
The DNA here is from genome assembly GCF_043381705.1 of Parasteatoda tepidariorum. Classification (NCBI taxonomy): domain Eukaryota; kingdom Metazoa; phylum Arthropoda; class Arachnida; order Araneae; family Theridiidae; genus Parasteatoda; species Parasteatoda tepidariorum. The sequence continues at coordinate 92,747,026 of NC_092208.1, forward strand.
TTTTGATCATCGTAGATTCACATGGTAAATGCAATTTGTGGGGAATTAATTGGGCAACATTCAATTGAGTTTTGAAATTTGAGAAGAAATACAATCAAATGTAACAAACCGCAATTTTTTTAATAATCCAAAACTCACATGGTAAATTAAATTGATGGGGAATTAATTGGGCTATATTCAATTGAGTTATGAAATTTGAAATTGAAAAGAAATACAATAAAATGTAACAAACCGCAATTTTTTTAATAATCGAAAACTCAAATGGTAAATGAAATTGATGGGGAATTAATTGGGCTATATTCAATTGAGTTACGAAAATTGAAATTGAAATGAATTTGCAAAGAAATACAATCAATTGTTACAAACCGACGTAATAAAATATAAACCCCACGAGCCATTAAGATTGAGTCCTAGAAAGTGAAAATCCGATCACTAGGATCAAATTTATACAGGGTTGTCCTTTTATTTTTTTGCGCACTGTACAATAGTATATTTTGTTACCTAACCAATACTGGTTCCATTATACAAGAGGGCGGCTCTGTCGCTTCGTTCAACAACCCCCCACGGATGGTAGGTAATCAGTTTCGTTACTTAACGATAAACAAATTATTACAGCAAAAGTAAAAATGTTGTTTATTATAAGATATCTTAAATTTAAATAAGAAAATCCCAAAAAGTTTTGTGATATTAACACAAATTTTGTTCCACAATTTTAGTTTCCGATTCTTTTGGGATCAAATGTAAACATAATTATTTATGTCGGTTACCACAGCAACTTCATATACAAATTTAATTTTTAAATTCCTATTTAATTTTTGGGTATCATGAAAACTCATAAATATTTTTCGCCAAAAATAGTATTTAGTATTTGTGTCAAAAGTTAATTTGTTATAATGTGTTACAATTTAGTATTCATTATTATAACTGCATATATTGCCTAGGCATATATGAAACATGCCTTAGAATAAAAGTAAATATATGTTATTTATTGTTTAATAATCATAAAATGATTAATAAATCATGCACCCTTTAAAAAATATTTTTAATTAAGTATTACATTATAAGTTAAATTGAGATTACTTTATAATAAAGGAATATCGTTTATATTTTTTTAATTAGAATACTAAACGAAATCAGAAACACTATCATAATAATAAAAAAGTTATGTTAAGAAAGAATGATTACAGCAAAGTACAGTTAAAAAAAACATACATTTCAACATTTATAACTTTGTTAATTTTATGCCGATGACGAACAAATAAGTTGAATCGTCTTTGTTAATTAAGGAAAATACCATGCTACTTTTTTTGGCCAATAAGAATGCGACGTTAATCATACAAAAAACAGTTTTTTGACCATTAAGTTTGTTTTAAAAATTTTGCATAAGCATCTCAAGTATATTGCGATTGAAATAGCAACGAAATTTAAAAAATGGTATTTCTTAAGCAATTATGTACACAAACGCAGTATACAAGACTTAAAAGAATGTCTAATTTGCTTAATTAAAAGCGTAAATTATCTTAATGCAGAATTGTTACTGATGCCTCTTATTGGAGGCAGGCTGTAATTTTCAAATCTTAACGATATTCTTTGCTTTCAAGCACTAATCAAGTTAATTAAAGCACAATTTTCCAACTCTCCTTTTCACAACATGATTTGATAAAAATCCAGAGATTATTTGCGAGATAAAAATAAATTATTGCTTCATTAATAGGTCTCTCCTTTTAAATAACTTAATTCTGCAGTTGTTCTATGCAAATTGGAGCAGGAAATCTGCAGACTTTCCGCAACAATTTGACCTTTATTACCTCGTTAAAATGAACCATTAAACTTAATGACTGCTCATATTTGTTAGATCACATCATATACCGATAATAATCAGCCCCCGTTTAAACAGCGAAGATGATTGCGTAGTGAGCTATTTTAATGCAAGGGTCGAGCTGTTTTGTGTGGTTAGCTGCAGCCTCATTGGTTCTAAAATATCGTCCTATCTTACTATTAATACCATGTTCAGGTGCAAGTTTAGATGCTATGTTAAGAAATTGTAAATAGGTATTACGTAATGAAGTCCGTAATATATAGATTCGTATTCGATTACTAAGTTTTGATGTAAGGATGAAGGTAAGGGGTCATCCATAAACTGCATTTCCTCTCATCCACCTATTATATTTCTTTTATTAAAAGAGCTCTTACGACTTACCTATCTAATAATTAGATAGGACTTTAAAGCTGAATTATTGTTAAGACTCTTATGTCGTTCTTATCTAATAGTTAGATTAGATGAAAGCTGTTGTGTTTTACCTATCTAAAAGTCAGATAGGACTTGTAAGCTGATTTATTGTTAATACTCTTACGTCTTACCTATCTAGTTACTAAATAGGGTTCCAGAAGACAAGGGAACTCTTGGATCAAGTATGGGAGGAAATTTGTCTTCGTGGAGAACTTTTTGAAGGAGTTAATACACACTTGCATTACATGAAAAGAAAAACCACCATAATCTCCCATGCTTAACCTGACGGAAAGATGACTCTAACCCATGGTCCGTCTACTCTTGAAAATATATTACGTCAGCACTGTGCCGGGTACGAAATTCGTACCGATCAGCCATTGCTGGGATTTGAACCCAGGTCACATAATGAGAGGCGAGCGGTCTATATCTTGACAGCTCTATCCAATTTTATAATTATTTGCTATATTTGTTTATTTATTTAAATCATATAATTCATAAGTTATATTAAAAATTGTTTTTCAGCTTCTTTTTTCTGATTTAAAATACAAGATTCTTGTAACCTAAAAAATTAAGAAACTTCCTTTCTATTCTTTTACTTCCCCTTTTATATTTTTAAGAGAGATTAAAAACTTAGTTCCTCCGCTACACCAGAATTTGGCTAAACTGTAATGTAATAGTGATTTTTTTCAACCAATATTATACTTCTTCTGAATCAACCAAGTTTTGTAGATAGACGTTATTTAATAAGTGAAATAACATAGATGAATTACTCCAAAATCTGCAGTTAAATAATAAATAAAAAAACATTTAAAGTATTGTAAAGTAATGTGATTGGTGCAAAAAAGAGATTTAACTTTAATCGCAGCTAAGATGGAAGAAAAAAATGATTAAATGATTCTTGATCTAAAAGATGAACTAAGAGATTAATGTATATAGTAACAAAATATTTTAATATTGCAGTGTCCTCTTTTGAACCCATAGCTTTATTTTTATTTTTTTTACTAGATCGCGAGAAAGCTACGAAATAATGCTCGCAGATCCATCTTTATTACTTCCGCCAGCTTTTCAACGACGAAAATTACTTTTCGTCGTCTAAGGACTGTCGTGACATTTATGTAGCAAATGGGAACGGATTTGAGCTAAGAAAAAAAGCGTCCAAAAAATTCTGTTAAAATTTCATTACATTCGAAAAATAATGATGGTGGATTGTGTGAAATTTTGTACGTATGAGTAAATAAGAAAACTTATAGTTTAAAAGAGGAATAAAATATTCTAAATGTGTTTCAATAAAAGTTAAAACTTATGACCAAACTATTCATTAAATGTCACCATTTCTCATTTTTATGGATGCAATTATCATGCAGATGCAGAATATTGCATAACTTATGACAGCCTATGTAAATGAACAGTGTTGAATTTAAAATGAACAGTTTGCGTGTTACAACCTTTTCCGGAACCGAAAGTATAAGAAACCATATATATTCACTCTTAACACCATCGATGAAATAAATGTATAATAATATTCTAACCGAATATTCGGTCCTCACCAACGATGCCCAGGTCCAAATGGATAAGATTTGCAATATAACCGAATATTCAGTCTTAGAGCGACGATGGATTGTATAACCGAATAGTCTGCCATGCGCCAATGATGGTTTGCATGTATAATAACAGCAATAAAATCAATTCTTGTACCCAGAGCCGGATTATACCTTTGGTAGGCCCTAGGCATAGCCGTTTTTGGGCCCTCCCCTCGTTCCCCCACTCCTTCCCTCTTTTCAAAATATATGCTGAAAATTTCTTGCATAATTTTTTTTACATTTTTATTAATACGGATTTTAATTTACAAATTTGTTTATTGAACTTAATTATCGACTAAAAGGCGTAAAGCTTAGAGTGATTTGTACGATAATTTCGGTTTTCTTGTTCACAAAAATTTGTCAGAATCTGAGATTAAACTAAAAGAGCAATATTTGGTGAAAATTTACTCATCTGATTTAGAGGAAAACTTTGTAGATGAATTTTTACTATTTTCAAATTTGTATGAACATAAATCTGCACAAGAAATGTTGAAGGCTCAAATTAAAGATAAACTTGTGAATACTTTTCCTAACGTTCACATTGCATTAAGAATATATTTGTCGATTCTTGGATCAAATGCAGAAGGAGAAAGATCTTTCTCCAGATTAAAATTGATAAAAAATTATTTGCGTTCAACAATGAATCAAGATCGTTTGGCATCGCTCGCACTTATGTCTATTGAATACGACATTTTGCGTAGTTTGGAATTCGACAGCATAATACAAGATTTCGTTGAATCCAAAAATCGCAAAAAAGTAATATATTAGATCATAAGATTCTGCAAAATAATTTATTACCGAAAAATATTATATTTTTATTTGTATCTTCATAATTTTGTGCAAAATACACTTGTTGTTTTTAAAGCTAAATTGTTTTGGTCAACAAATTTTTTTTTCTCCCAAGTTTTTCGTAGGCCCCTGAATTTCGTAGGCCCTAGGCACGTGCCTATAGGTTAATCTGGCCCTGCATGATGCTCCAAATATATAGTTTAAACTGACGACTGACCGAACTTATAAGAATAGTAGCCAAATATTACACCAATACGGTCTATAAACTAAATATATAAGAATTTTCAAATATCCGGTTTCCAACAATTCGCGTCCAAATGTACATGAATAGCAATCTAACTTAAAATTCACTATTAGACGGGTCCGAGTGAGTAACATAATCAAATAGTCGGTCCGAAGATGAAGTAAATGAACACAATCCTTTATTCAGTATTGGAGACCCGATGGCTCAGAGCCTTTTAATGAGGTGAATCGGGTACGGGTCCCGGGGATGGTGGGTCGATACGAATTCCGCATCCGGCTTGCACCGACCACAGTGCTGACGTGAAATATCCTCAGTGGTAGACGGATCATGGGTTAGAGTCCCCTTGCCGTCAGACTAACCGTGGGAGGGTCTTTCTCTCCATGTAACGCAAATGCGGGTTAGATCCATCAAAAAGTCCTCCACGAAGGCACATTTCTCCCACTACTTGTTCCAGAAGTTCCCTTGTCTTCCGGATTGGGTTCAAAATGACATGGCTACGGGAGTTGAACATGAGTAGTCGTTAAACCGAAAAATTGGGGTCGGCAGTGCAACGACGTTTATAAAATATATTCAGTTTTGGATCGAAGATATTTTGTATGTATAAGAATAGTAGTCGAACCAAATGTTATTTAGTCTAATGCTAACGATAGATTTAATGTACACGAATATTCGATATTAGCCGAGAATAGTGCAGGTCTAAATGCAAACGCGCAGCAATATAACCGATTTTAAGCCTTAAACCGATGATGGTCCGAAAGTATAATTATAGTAATATAATCATATATTCTACCTCACGCCGACGATGAACCTAATAAACAAGAAAAATAATACCAATTATTTTGACTAACACAGAATTGACATTCACCAAAGAATGTTAACATTGTATCGAATGGCAGCCGAAGTCATTTACATCCATTTTAGTAGAAGTTACAGAGCCATCTTTAAAAAAATGAAACTTTTTAAACTTAGACGAATAAATAAAAAACAACTTATAAAACTTCCACGACATCGACAAGAAATGTTCAGTTGCGAAAACAAGATATCGTTTTAGACAATCATTCTCATTGTATGATTTTTTTGAGCCAAATAGAGTCAAGAAGGTCATGTAAGCTTTGCCGACCAGTAAAACAAGAAATTCTACTTTACGATATATCACGATGAATTGAAAATTCTGATTGTTTTATAGACCGATTTACCGAAATGCATCCAGAAATATTCTCATAAACCCCCAAGTGTTTCATTTTTAAATCTGAAACTTAAGGTTTCCGTCTTTGATAGATAGATTGTCACACTTTTTTCTTGATAATGTTTTAGCTATTTTCGGTAGTTATAGATTTTTATTGCGTGTCTGGACGCTATTATGTATTTGATCTCTTTTTTTTCATATCGCTATATATAATTTAATTTTCATCGCTAGCAAGGTCTTTGTAGACATGAAAACAAATTCCCTGCTATTTTTGTCCTTGAGTTCCTAATATTGGATAAGATTGGCTTATATATATATATATATATATATATATATATATATATATNATATATATATATATATATATATATATATATATATATATATATATATATATATATATATATATATATATATATATATATATATATATATATATATATATATATATATATATATATATATATATATATATATATATATATATATATATATATATATATGTCTAAAAACTTAAAAATATATTACAATATGAACATATAAACAATAGACACACATTGTTTTTTTCATTTACAGAGTTACTTTCTATCTAAGATGGATAGTTTTTTTTTATAGATATTTTTCGTCAAGTTAATTACACTTGGAAAAATATTTTTGTTGCATTTATACAAATACTTGATCCTGTCTAATTCTTGATCAACCATTTCGAGCACATGATATATTTATTCTTTAATATACAATAAATATCTCAGAAAAAGTTCGCATATTGAAAAAACATATTTTAAAAACCCCTTACCCACAAAATAACTGAATATAGTATTTAATTTTTGGAAATTACTATATCATATTATCTTTCAATATTTATTCTAATATTGTTTGAAATTTTCCCTTTATTTTAAGATACAATTTTTTTTTAATAAAACCATATTATTTTAAGAGATATAACCTTACAAATAAATGACATTATTTCAATAATTCGAGGAAAATAACAATTATAAATTTACTTTTTGAGACTTTATATGATATGACTATGCAGTGGAAGTTAAGGTACACATAAACCTAACGTGGATATGTACTGACAAAGTTGAGGTACTCATAAACCTAACAGGATTATCGAGTGTGACAATTAAGGTACACATAAACATTACGTGGCTATACAGTAACGAAATTAAAGTACAGAGCGCGCAAAAATACGTATGAAAGTACAATGCGTAAAAAGTGACAAATATATAATCGTGCTAAAAACTGCAAATAGAATAGGTGAAGAATGGGAAAATAAACTAAATTAAAAAAGAAAAAAACGTTGGCAAGAAAGATAAGATTCCTAAAATGAATCTTAGAACAATAAAATCACTCGAAATTGTTTTCTCTCCATATTTTCTATACAAAAGTAATTCTATAGAATTTAGTGAAATATTTTAAAAGCAACTGCTAATTTTATTTTGACTATTTCTTTCAAAACATAAACATTCACATTATTATCATAAATAAATTAAAAGCTTTTCCAGTAATTATTATTTGTTATTATTGTTCGTGATTATTTTTAATTTTTAACAAAGTAGTTGTATTCTTTTAATGGTTTGCCCGTGTGGTTCATTGTTAACATTCATGCCGTTTACTTATAAATAAATCTTTTTTAATGTTTACTCATTCGATATAACATTCGATTTGATATTAAAGAAACGAAAATTGCACATTTGTAGTCTGTTGTTCCACATTATCTTTTTAGTTTCTACACTATAAGATTTCTTCAAATCGAAGTAGATGGTTTAATACATACTTACATATTTTCTTTCGCAGTCAAGGTCATGGGTTTAATCGATCGATTCTGGCGTTTCATTTGGCGAGAAATAAATCGAATACCATCTGCTAGTGACGGGAAAGATGGAATTTTGAATTTTTTAACTAATGATATAGATTTCATTTTTTTATACACCAGATAAGGTTAAAACTTTTATTCATAATCTAACTGATCTTGTTATCTACTTAAAAATATTTTTTTATTGGGAGTGTACCGGAAAGTAACGTCGTCTATTATTTACAATAATTTCAAGAATATTAAATTTTAACTAATGTTTATATTTTATCAGTGATGTAATTATCTTCGTTATCAATGACCTTTGGCCATCTAATGTGTATATTTTCAATGGTGGATAGCTGAAAACTGACTGATTTTTTTTTTAGCGAAATGTCTGGAGGTGACAATTTGGAAGACATCAATATTTCGAACATTTTTGCTACTTTAATAATGTTGCAGTGATCTGAATAAAGAAAAACTCGACGGTGCTACATCAGGTAAGTATGACGAGTGAAGCAATTCCTCTTCCCCTAATTCACCAATCCTTTTCAGGGTGGATTTGTCATGTCACGAATTAGAAAAATCAAAATTATCAGATAAGAATTTATAATGACATCATAGATAACATATGGGTCTGGTAGAAATTTTTACGTTACTATAGTTAGTCTTCTGATATTTATATATGGGTAGAAGAAAAATAAGATTTACGAATAAACACGTTTCTCTAAACGTAAAATTTCTTTACGAAAACTTAGAAGTACATTGCACAAAATAAAAAATAAAAGATATTACCGTAAATAGTTTTTATTCTAACAATCGGATTTTAAAGAAGTAAGTGCTGATCTTAATGGTTCAAAAAGGTGACTTCAAAAATGTAAATTATTAGCATTAAATATTAAGTTACAGAAACACGCACAACATACTTTATCTGCCTGAACATGCCTTTTGTTTCCGAAGGGAATTTTATTTTATTTTGTAACCGACGCTGAGCAACCAACCGAATTCTGAGTTTACAAATATCATTATAAAACTCCGCAGCCTTATAATTTTCAACCAGACCAAAAATGACAAGAGAACTCTAGGATCGAACATTGGGATAAACTTGCCTTTATAGAGGACTCTTTGAGGGAACTGACCCACTTTGAGTTACACGAAGAGAAAAACCACGAAAACCTCTCAAGGTTAGACCAATGGCAAGGGGATTCTACATTATGACCCTTCTATGACTGAGAATATTTTACCTCAGCACTGTCAATGCGCTCTGGAAGAAAAATTTGCATCAACCAGCCACCACTAGGATTCGAACGTGACATTGGGTGGTGAATACTCTATTCACTGATCAACCGCAACTCCCAACACAATTAAAATTTTTACTGTCAAAATATGAAAGTATTCTGACAATCTAGAAAATATAATCTTGATTTGACAAGTGAGTTGTCGACATTTTGCGCCCCTTTTACTTTCTGCATATTTATCCATATCTGAAGAATTTTTAAAGTGAATCGAAAAATTCTTGCACAATATCATAAAATTAATTTATACAAAGATATTTCTACTTAAAAAAACAGTTTTTAACATTTTTGTTTACTTTTTATAATCGATTTTTATATTTATTACAGAAAAAAATATTGAATTGTATGGTCTATAAATTCTTACACCATTTTAATGTATATTACAAACTACAAAATTTGGGCGAAATCGGTTGATTAGTTTTTAAGTTATACCATTAAAAAAAAGTCATATTTCTTAAATTTTATGTCTCAAGAACTATTAAACCAATTTTGTTTAAGTTTTGCACTTCTTTTAAATTTGAAAATACGTACCAATAAATGATGAAAAAATTTGTATACAAGATGCTCAATACTTTTTTTAATATTTATATCTTAATACGGATCTTAAATCTTTATATCTTATCTTATATCTTAAGTATTTTTTTATATCTTTAATAGCATTTCCTAAAGCCCCCACCCCCTAGAACAAACAGATTCTAAGTCTATTTTTTAATCAAACGATTTCTAGATATTCTATGGCAAAAAATTTTTTTCTGGAAAAATCAAACAAAATAAATCTTTTTCTCAACTTTTTTTTTCCTTTATCAATACCAAAAATTTAAATAAATGCAAAAACGGCACCCTTGCCTGTAGTACTTGAAAAATATTTCCCTTCCAACAGTAGACTTTGGCAATACGCCAGGCCACAGAAGTCGCGCATCGGGAGACAACATATCTTTTTTGAAGGAGAAGAACTAAATAAAGATTTTCTTTTGCCGAAGCAAATCAATGCATTTTTTTTTTTTTTTACTTTGAAGTTATGTAAGACCGAAGAAGAGAGAACATCTTCAGAACTTCAAACATTGAAGTTGATATATAGGTTGAAAACATGAAACAAAGAAAATTATGAATTCTGATTTATTAACTGTCAATTTAAAATCATCATTTATTGATTACATTTAAATTTTCTTTTTTTTTGATTAAAAGATGTTTTCGTTTTAAATATGCATCAAAAAACTAATTAAATATGTATAATATGCTCGAAAATTCCCCTACCTCAAATATACTCTTTGAACATTGCTGCGATAACTTAAGTTAAAAGTGCATTTCCTCTACCGATTGCAAATTAATAATGAAAAAAAAAATCTATATCTAACTGGAGAATTATTATCGAGGTTGATCAGAGTAAAAGAGTAATTTTTTGAGAAATTGAAAGGCCATGCCCTGAGCGGGATTCGAACTCCCAACCATTGGCTTCGTAGTCAGGCACGCTGACCGCTCAGAAACCTGATCGGCTTAAATTTAAATTATAAAACTAGTTATTTTAGCTATTAAAGTATTTTCTTTATTAATTTAAACTTACGAAACCTTTTAAATGATATTTGTTATTTATAAGCTTTGTTTTTCCAAAATACAGTAAAAATTCCTTAAACGATCACCTCTAAATAACGGAAACCTCAGAATAACGGTCATTTGTTTATGGAACCGAATGTTTTCCATTGGATTTACGTTAGGGGAATCTCTGAAAAGCGATTTCCGAATAAAGAGTACAGCATGAATTTTGATTCAACATGTATCTTTTTTTAACGTGTCATTTTTTTTAACTACATTTCATCTTCAGTTTGAAATAATTTTAAATGATAAGTTTTCTGACGTAATGCATCCTCAGTGGTAGACGGATCATGGGTTAGAGTCCTCTTGCCACTAGGCTAACCGTGGGAGGTTTTAGTGGTTTTCCTCTCCATGAAACGTAATTGTGGGTTAGTTCCATCAAACAGCCCTCCACGAAGGCAAATTTCTCTCAATACCCGAACCAGACGTTCCCTTGCTTTCTGGATTGGGTTCAAGTTTACAAGGCTACGGTGTTGAATATTGGTAGTCGTAAACTCAAAATTGGGCATGCTGTTTAACGACGATTATAAAATAAAAAATAAAATTGATAAGTATTAAACCACAGAGGATATAGGGAGAGCCTTTCAATGAGTTAGACCCAGGTTAATATCCCAGAGGTGGCTAGTTTGCCCCAGTGCTTTATCCAGAGGTCCCTTGTCTTCTGTGTTGGGCTCAAAATTATTGGGTACGGAGTTGAATACCGATGATTGTAAACTCAGAATGGGGTCGGCTGTTCAATGCCTGTCATAAAATAAAAATATAAATGGTAAGTATTGAACATATTTTCCTTCAACGATCATCGCATTCCTGTCACTGTAAAAGAACAATGTTTAAGCACTGATACAGAAGTTAATCATAGATATGATTCGATCTATAACAGATAGCCTTCATCTTTCATGGTCTGTATGAACATGACTCTTATTTCATCATTCACCCATGGACGGTAATTCCTGGATGCATCATCTGTCAACTTTCAATCGATGCAATTCAGAGAAATAATCTCACTCTTGCTCGAATGATGTAAATTGTGCACGCGCCTGACTGTTAAGTTCTACACACTGGTAGAAAATTCGGAAAAAGAACTTCATTAATCGAAATATGAGTGATGCAAATAGCAAGTGGAAACTCCTGTCATCTATCTCTCTATACTTATAATAAAATAAAGAACTGTCTGTATACCGGATTTCTGGTAAACCAAAGGCTTTAAAAAAATTCAAGATAAAGCTAAATGAGTATGATTGTAAACAAATTACAAAGTCCCATTTTTGATGCTTTAATTAAATTTTTTGGGTGCCTGTTACCGCTGCACCAATGCTGTACATTTGTATGGTGCATATTGGGGAAATAAGCTTTTTACGGCTCTTCGCAGATACGAGAGAAACTTGCTTGATTGTGGTAAATTTTAAATATTATGAGTTGCCTCGAGGAACAGCATAATGCTAGATGATACTGAACACAATTAATCTTTATTTTGGTAGGAAGAACTACTAAATAAGTGATTTGCATAAGCTAATAATGTAAAGGCACAGGAAAGAGCAACAAATAATAATAAATGAAAAAAACATTAAAAGCAACATTTAGCTTCGTGCATGGTTAGTTTGGTGCATGATTTTGTAGTGTTCTTCAGTACAGAATTATTGATTGTTTCCTCGCCCCCCCGTGCAACGAGCAAATATTCAGCTAGTTAAGCTATAAAATCAAAGCTATTGAGGTTAGTAATTAAAAATGCGAAAACATTACATGACTGTGGAGAAACACAAATTAATGACATTTAAAATTAAAAAAAATTATAGTTATTGGATCAGTATTTTAGTTCATTAAATTTACAGTTTGATGTTTTTTTTTCTGAACATGCAGTTTGTTGAACACCGATCACCTAGGCACAGTTGTCTAGGGTACGGCACTGTATAATAAAACCGTTTTACGGTATTATATACACTCAAATACAAATAATGAACGTTGAAAATTTAAAACAAAGCATCAATTTGACAAATATTTTCTTAATTGAAAATCTAATCAATACGTGAATTCTACAAAAGATTTTTCAGATTTATCAAAGAATAAAACGTTAAATCCTCTAAAACAAATGCTTGATACTTCAGACAAAAATGTAGATTTTATGTTAAGCTCAACAAGTATGCAGGCACCTTTTAAATCATTAATTTTTCACGCTCATCGCGACGTTTTGATTGAAAAACAATAAAGTTGAGAGCAGGAAAGCTATCAACAATGACAAAAGAACGTCACATTTCATTGTTCGCAGAAGCTGCACGTCAGACTATTTTAAGTCTCCATTAAAGATTAATGGATAAAAATAAATATTTCTTAGGCAAGGATTTGTTCGATAAAGAATGATTCATTTGATACGAAAGTCACGCCATCTTTCTCATCGGCAGAAAGTAAAATTTTATTTATGATTTTAGAATAGGAATTTATTAGACAGGTGCTCTTGGGAAATGTATTGTTATAGAAGCCATGGGAAAGATAAAATTATTTATTAGATGAGACAACGGGCTTCCTTTGACCACACGTATAAAAAAAAGATTTTATTGATATTCGTATTCAATTTTAAAGTACGAAAAGATTAATATTTTGATCTAGAATCTGGTTTAGAAACTGTATATTATCATCATCTGTAAAAAATATATAAAAATTATCTATTTTTTTATCTATTATTTAAAAATTATCTATTTTATATAAAAATTATCTATTATTTACAGTTACAATATGTCATACTTCCCATACACCTTATTTTATTTCAAAATTGAATTTTAAACTTGCAAATTTCGAAAATTTGAAAAGTACTGACACTTGGGATACCGGTACTTTTTCCAATAAAATCCATTCTTACAGGAACGCGTTATACGAAACAGAAATTCTTAATATGTACTGCGATTTTTACAATAATAATTACCGTAAAATCAATGAACCACTCTAATTAAATAAATATTACCATACAAATTTTGGTATAATATTTTACAGTAAAAATGAATTTTACGGTAAAATACATTTTTTGGATGATGCACCCGAAATCCCAGCACGTTATACCGTAATTTTATCAGGAATTTTTTACAGCGTAACTATTATATATTTTATAGCATGTAATCGTTTAAAAAATATTTTAAAGTTATAAATGATAACCATGATTTTTAATTTAGATTTTATCATAATAAAAAACATTTAATTTTAAATTTTGGCAAAAAATTTATTTTAATTTAGACGTTTGTATTTTATAGTCAAAATGAAGAGTATTCTACGTACATATTGTCTTTGGGAAGAAATGAGTAAATTGAATTCGGTTAGTACTGTACCGCTATCACCACTCTCTTTATACAGTTTTAAATAGTCTAGTCAAATATGAAATAAAAATATATACGCATTGAAGTTCTTGAATCAATACTTAATCGATGAAAGAATAAAAAACAATCAAAATTTAACAAATAGCTTCGGAGAAAAGTGGTCTTAAAAATACTAAAACCTGTTTCATTGCCGATTGAAACTAATAATAGTTTCAACTCCTGTGTTTTTTCGGCAATCAAACGGGTTTTAATGTTCTTAATCCTACATACCTCAGAAGTGATTCGCTCGATTTCGGTAGCGTTTTTCAAGCTAAATAATTAATTTATAAACCCCAATAGTATTTTCTTATTTTAATTTTTGTCAAGAATTCCAAGAATGTATATTAAAGATACTTAATAGGAAACACCATATGTGTACCAACTCAATTCAGTAAAACTTGAAATATTTCAATTGTTTAAAACTGTAATAAAAATGTAGCATTCTTCAAAATATATAGTATTATTGACATCGTAACAGTAAACATCTATTCTAAAGTTGCCTAAATGCATAAAAATGTTTTTTCTTATTAATTTTTATGTAAATTTTTGAAACACAAATTATTAAGACGATAAGATAGCAGCAGAAGATAAAGGAGGGAGAATTAAAAAAAAATATGATCCCAGCTGTGAATAATTTAGCTGAACTTCCGGAGTTAAAAGCAGTAAACCTTATTAGTAATGGAAGTGAAAAATATGAAATTTTTAAGGAAAAACAAATTTCATATTCGAAATTTTCTCTGCATAAGTTGTTTTTTATGCTACCAATAAGTTTGTTTTTGCTCAATAAATTGCAGTTTATTCAAAATATTTCAATTCTTTTTTTTTGAAAATTACACTAAGAAAAAAAAAGTATGGTCAAAACTACTAGATTATGGTAAAATATACCGTATGTCAGGCTATCTAAAAAAAAACTCAGTAATCTTTACCTACCACTTAGGTAATGGGTTTGGTAAAATTAGAAATAAAATTTAGTTTTATATTAAGTGAAAACATTTTGTGAAATTTTGTAATTTTATCATACCTTACAACATGGCATAAATCCATTTTTTCGGTTAAACTTATTTCTTCATTTTGTTTTATGTTTTTATTAAATGTATGGTAATAAAAACAATAATTTTAAAAACCAAAATTTCTGGTAAACCGTTAGAATATGAATGGAAAAATTATAAAATGAATGGTTTAAAAACCATATGGTTTTGTTGTATTAACCAAAGCAAAAAAGCTCTATGTTTAACAAAAAAGCTCTATGTCAGTATTGTAGTTGGTGTGAGCCGAGAACAGTATTCGTACGACCAGTCGACGTTGGGACTCCAACATAAGGGAGGTGACCCCCCACCTTTGAGCAACCGCAGCTCTAGTGTATAATGAAAAATCTTAATCTGTCTTTATATTAAAAGTCTCTAACTTGTTGAAATAATATTTAATTATAAAATCATCTAAAATTAGTGTGGTCTACACGTCTGAAATTTCTTGGCAACTTGGTCCTTCTCGTTCCCGTGAAAATGACGGGGTGAGGTTTCGCCCTCTATTTCTCGCTTCCGTGAAATTTCCGGGCTGGAGTGTTCAGTAGTAACGCGCCAATAAGAAAAACACTAATTCATTTCTTTTGCCCGGAAAACATTTTATTTCTCCTTCGACACACCAGATGGCAGTTAAAGTAATTGTAAATAGTTAGTTTATTTTAAACTGGATGTCAGCACTAATCAGATACGTGTATATGGCAAAATAGGCACTTTTATGACCATTTTCTTGAGAATTAACCGATCAATTAAGGGGTTAACTTACCAAAAAATTATATTCAAAGAAATATAATAATCAGGAGAAGTATCAATTTGACAATAAAATCGAAGTATTATTTATACGATGCTGAAAACGATAAAATAATTGCTGATAAATAAGAACAAATCAATCGAAAATTGGTTTTGTGGCACGTTTATTTGTCTAGGGCAAATAAAACCAATGTTTATAATGTCATGATGTAGGGTGACGACGTCACCGAATTCGTATTTTAAAAAAGTGAATGAAATCACGCGTTTCTTATAAGGATACTTACGCTTTTAAAGCTTGTTACTTAATGAGTCGAAACTCAACAAGAAATAATGAAATAGAATTGAAGTTACTTAATAAGGCATGAAAAAAGTGTGGTCATGCATTATATGATACTATAAATATATCATTTCTTTTGGTGAGTTGAAGTCTCATATTATTGTAAATCTCATATTATTTTAAATCTAATAATATGCAGCCACTACAGAATATACAAGAAATAAAAAACAAATAAAAATGTTATGTGTAGTGCGGTGATATTAGGGAAATTAGAAGGGCGGTAAAAATGCAATTACCACAGTACCTATATTAGATATTGATATAATAGGTAATCATTACCACACCACCTATAACGGCATTACCAGTAGTATTTAATACTACATTTAGTTGATCATCACGGGTGTCAATAATAGTTTGGCGATTTTTTACGGCCCTTCGATATAAGTTCCGTTATTAGCTCGCCTAAAATGATTATAAAAGTATTAATGCCGGTGCTGGTTATTTTCAAGAATTATAAAAGGCACTTTTTTGTTCATGAGAATTGTAAAAAGTTGTCATACTGTTGTTGATGTTAATGAGGCTCAATTAATTTGGTAATAAGTACTATTTTTATTATATCAATTGTGATTTTTTAGTAGGTACTAAATATACTAATATTGGTAATGCGTAATAATATTCTATGCTACTTTATACTAAATATACTACTATAGGTAATGCTGAAATAGGTTTGTTACGGCCCGACTAAAAGAACAAGTATCAGAGAAAATTCAATCAAAGTATGAAATTGATTTAAGCAAATATTAAGAAAAAAGAACTTTAAAAAAAAACTATGAAAGTCAAAATAGAAAAGCGGTAAAAGCAGCGATAGCCAAATTGGAAACCAAAATTAAAAAAAAAGCAAAAACGAATTTCTAAAGATACGTATATGTTTACTTAAACAGCACTTCATCAGGACATAATATATTCAGGTGACATTTGTCTCTGGGTTTTGGGCACTAAGTTGGCAAAAACTTGTATAACAATGAAATAACCACAACAAATTGTTAAAATAAAATGAGAGAAAATAACTGAAACATGAAATAGAAAAAACAGCTTTTTTTTCTCCTTTTAAGAAATCAATTTGTTTGTACCAATATTTATGCAACTTTTTACAGCATATTTTTAATTTAAAGTTAAGTCAGAGTAAAGTAAGAACGTCAGCACGAAAATCGCATTTTAAATATGCGTAGTATTTTCATGCAACAATGACTTTAAGGATTTTACAGTGGTGAAATATCCATAACACCTGAAAAGTTTCGCTAGAATTGTTGAACCGTATAACAGTCAGCAACAAATCGGATTTAAATATTTACTTTAAAAATTTGTTTGCAAGGCTGAAATAATTTATTCCTAATTTGGAAAAACAAGTAAAGAATAAAGGTAGTTTGACCCAACTTAAAGTTTTATTCAAACATATACATTTTCTTTTTGTTTTCTTAGAAAATTCTTAAAAAGAAAAATCTTGACAATTTAGAAGTTAGGAAGACAAAGATAGAAGAAAAAATATTTAACCTATAGATATTTTTGTTATAATTAATGTATTATTCAGAGATGCCAACTTGCTCCGGACAGCAAATAAATATTTTGCAGTGGCAGTTTATTAATGTGTGATTCTTGGTTTAATAAATTCAATTTATTATGTTTTTATCCACCACTATTTCTAAATAATTCGAAGAATAAAATTCGCCTCTTTGTTACAGTCAAGTCTTGCTACACCGTTTAAAAGGTATGCAAAATTAATCAAATATTTGCGCATTTCAGTTTGTGGTTGTTTACTGTTTTATAAATAATTATGGTGCATCCGAAGCAGTTGGCATCTCTGATTATTTGCAAAGACGCATCGTTTTTATAATATTAAAATATCAACAAGATGTTTTTTTTTTAATCAGACAAAATGCAATTATTTTTTAATAAGACAAAATGCTATTTTGTTGATTTATTTTTAAACAGTTTCATCTATATTCCTGATTTTTATGAAAAAAAATTTCCTTGGCCAAAATTGGCTCATTAAATATCTAATTATAAATCTTCAGTAGAAAATTAATATCCTCACTCTTATGTTTTTCAAACACTGTCTAAGAAGTGTATTCTTGTTGTAAACATCCAATTGTTAAAAACATAAACTTCTTGTAATAAAGTTGATTATTTTCATAGTTACTCTCTCTTACGTACTTAAAAAGAATGTTAAGAATTCATCTAAACTTCGGTAGTCAAGTGGTTAGAGAATCGGTAACCGTGGTTTCAACCCTCGACTCTCCTAAAGGCCTGTTTAGAGGATCCAATTTCTTGGACAGAGATTGATTGATATTGATGGAAACTTGTTTTGCTTTGAGCTTGGATCCAATCATCCAAGTACTTGGTCCAAGTTCTTGGACGATAGTAGAAGATGTTCTACTTTCCATCCAAGTTTTTCCTCCCTTAACCAATCAGCTTCTTAAGTTTGGTGACGTCAGCAAGCAGACATCAATTATGTCATTTTGTTTGCTTGCTTTCATATATTTTAGCGAAAATAAGTAAATCTGTTACAGTCTATTTGTGTTATTATGATTTTGTTTGAATTTATTTAGTAATTTTTAAGTCATGTAAGTATGATTTTATAATGTTGAATATGAACAATGCGCATGCGCAAGTTTTTCTTCTGACCAATCAGTGACATTCAAGAACTTGGATAGTGTCGATGAATCATCCAATTTCTCGGACAGAGAAATTCTACCAATTTCTCGGATTCGAGAACTTGGACCGTGTAAACAGGCCTTAAGAGAAAGTAAGTAAGTATTTGCGATATACGTGTTCGTGTTATTGTTCTCATCCCCATGACCAGCAGAGCTAGATCAGGTCCATGAGCTCGGTTCACNACTACAAACTACGAAAAAAAGTAGCGACCACTGCAGTTTCGCTACTTCTGACTACTGGCAAAACCACACACTATACAAATAACTGTTGCAAAACTACAGGAACACCAAGTCGTAGAATACGTACCAATAATAGTATCCAGACTGATTCTCTAATGACTCCTCAACAGCACAGTAGATGGATGTCTGGGCACCATTGCGAGCGTTCTTCCAGAACAGTTTACTACATCCTTCATAAAAGAGTCCAGAAAATTTGTTCAAAGAAGCGTCTATATGTCGCCCAATGCTTGTATAAACAGCGCCGGGATGGAGACAATATGTCGTTACTCCAGTACCTGCAACATAAATTACAGGGAATTTGTGAAATTGTAAATATTTTCAAAATCCCTAAATAGAAAATCTGTGCACATTCGTGTCGCAAATGCATACTTAAGTTAGAAAGAACATAAGTGCTTTTAAATTTGGAACAACTGTCATTGTCTGTAGCAACTATGGTCAAGCACTTAGCTCTGTTTTACAGGGATTTACTTTTTAACTGCCATGGAATGAATTCCAACGAAATTTTGACCCCCCGTCAAACAACGTGAATGGCACCCGAGTTTGTGCACCTTTTCTCAGAACTTCCACACCATAATCAACTAGGGGTCTTTCAAGCATACCATCAGATTTAAGGCCTGCTTAGACGATCCAATTTCTTGGACAGAGATTGATTGATATTGATGGAAACTTGTTTTGCTTTGAGCTTGGATACAATCATCCAAGTACTTGGTCCAAGTTCTTGGACGATAGTAGAGGATGTTCAATTTTCCATCCAAGTTTTTCCCCCCTTAACCAATCAGCTTCTTAAGTTTGGTGACGTCAGCAAGCAGACATCAATTGTGTCATTTTGTTTGTTTGTTTTCATATATTTTAGCGAAAATAAGTAAATCTGTTACAGTCTATTTGAGTTATTATGATTTTGTTTGAATTTATTCAGTAATTTTTAAGTCATGTAAGTATGATTTTATAATGTTGAATATGAACAATGCGCATGCGCAAGTTTTTCTTCTGACCAATCAGTGACTTTCAAGAACTTGGATAGTGTCGATGAATCATCCAATTTCTTGGACAGAGAAATTCTACCAATTTTTCGGATTCGAGAACTTGGACCGTGTAAACAGGCCTTAAGAGAAACTAAGTAAGTATTTGCGATATACGTGTTCGTGTTGTTGTTCTCATCCCCATGACCAGCAGAGCTAGATCAGGTCCATGAGCTCGGTTCACTCTGAGAAAGTCTAGCACCAACAGGGGAGCTTGAACCAGGTCCTGCCTGGTAAGTCCCAGACAAGATAAAATGTGGTCAGGGGAGGCCTGGGCAGCAGAACACTTAGTGCAGAAATGCTTATTACCATCGATATAAGTCATTGATGACTTACATCGATGTGTTCGTAAAATCTATGGAATCGAAAGGGTCGGTCGGGGAGCAGGGATCTGGAGAAAATTTCCTTCAGATTTAGGTCTAAATTTGAGGAAGTGCCATCATCTATTCGTTGAGTTCTGAGACATGTTGTACTCTTCTCAAACGAATGATGCACATTCCTGACATAATTAGCTAGCTTGACTTGCTCATGAGTCCTTAGAAAGAGCAAGTTATAAATTTAGATGTTTTTAAAGGAGATTAGATTTAACGATTGCTTACTTTATTTAATTTCACTCAACTTTCGATAAATTATAGCATTCATAGTTAGCTTAAATATGCCCTTTATTTTAAATCACAAAAATCATTTTTATCTTAAAGGAAATGTTAAGTCAAAAAGGTAACTAAAAAAAGTATTGTTATGTGCTTCATTTTAAACTACCATCGAATTTCTCGGAGAAAGTCATATCGAAAGGAAAAAGAAAGTATTGTAAAGTATTTCTTATAAACGACAGAAGAAACAAGTTTAAAACATAATGGGAAAAAATTCAAAAACTATATTCCTCAAGTTATGTCACTTAAGTTGGAAAATCGGTATAAAGTCACGATATATTGCATTGTTTCAGCTATGCAATTGAAACTCTTCTATTAGCTATTTTGTTTTACTGAGATTTTGTTTCAAAGTTAGAATCTGAAATGAGAATACGAAAGAAAACAGTTTTTTTATTATTTATTTTTAAACATAGCATTTCTTGAAGTTTCTAAGATTGCAAAATCAAGACAGGAAAACTAATTTAATGAGTTCCGAGCTACCTTGCTTCAATAAACAAAATTAAATTAATTTTTTTATAGAATAATAATATTTATAAAAAATATACCTCTCGTTTTTTTCTTAAAATAAAAACACAGAATAAATAAATTTAATCAAAGATTTTTATCCAATACTTTTAGTAAAATCTTATTAAACAAAAAAATGATATGAAAAAAAAATCTAACTCGATTTAAAATTTTGAAAATGAATTGTACTCACAGGAAGAAGTTTTCATTAAATGATTAACCAATTTAGCCGTGATCAAAATTTTGCGTTTTCAAATCTTGGTAGAAGAAATTTCCCAATACCAAAATCTCGATGGACAAAATTTTTTGTCGGTAAAAAGTGGAAAGTTTCCTCGTTTAAGTTAGCAGGATTCAATTTCAAAGTGTAAAGTGTCTTAAAAAGTAAAGTTTCTTTTTTCTTAAAGTGACAATCATCAAATTATTTGAAATAGAGAATATCCTAATTTAAAAAGGATGGTATGCTACCATTAAAGAGGAAAATATCCTATTTTAAATTGGAAAGTATAATATTTTGAAGTTTGAAACATTGTAAAGGAAAAAGTGTCCTATTTTGCAAATATCTCAATTTTTAAAGTGTAAAGTATCTTTAGTTTTGAAATAGAAAGTATCCTATTGTTAAGTTAGAATGTGCAGTAATAGTTAAAGGATCCTTTAAATAGTAAAATATTATATTTCAAAGTTGTGGGTATCATATTTTAAAAGTGGAAAGTATCCTTTTTTAGAATGAAAAGTATTCTATTTAAAAATATAAAGAATTTTAAAGGAAAAAGTGTCTTTTTTAAAAATATACTCTATAACAAAAAAATCGACGTACCAAGAAGGAGTTGTCTGATTGAAACAAAAATTAGTGGATAGGAAGACAATGTACAGAACAGTAAATGATTAAAATTTCAGAACAATTGAATAATTTATTGCAGAGTTACAGTAACAAATTCAAAAAAGGTGTTGACCCGCCTATAGCCTTGATACAAGTTGCCACACGGCGTGGCATAGACCGATAAAGCTCCCGGAAGGTCTTTTACGGTATTTCCTGCCAAATTCGATCCAATTGTCGAACGAGGTCATCAACATTCCGTGCCAGATGCAATCGCCTTCCCATCATATCCCAGACATGCTCGATGGGAGAGAGATCTGGTGATCTGGCAGGCCAAGGAAGAGTTTGACAAGCTTGCAGACAGTTCATAGCAACACGTGCCGTATGTGGTCTGGCATTGTCCTGCTGAAAAACCAGCCCAGGGCGCTGCAAAAGGAACGGTAGCAAAACAGGTCCTAGGATGTCGTCGACGTACCGCTGTGCAGTAAGTGTACCTCTAATGACGACCAAAGGGGTCCGGCTGTCAAAGGAAATGGCACCCCAGACCATAATGCCTTGCTGAGGGCCGGTGTGGCGTGCAATAGTGAAGGCAGGATCCCCCCTCTGCCCTGTGCGTCTCCAAACACGTCTTCGATGATCGTCAGGACACTGTTGGAAGCGGGATTCGTCGCTAAAGACTATACGTCCCCAGTCGGCATCATTCCAGCCTGATCGAGCCATGCACCACTGTAATCTGGCTCGGCACTGTAATCGGATGATTGTTTCTTGGTGCGTCGATTTTTTTGTTATAGAGTGTATATCCTAATTTTTAACTAGAAAATATTCTAGCTTTAAGTTCAAATTATACTAGTTTAAAGATGAAAGTATCTAACTTAAAATAGTAAATATCACTTATGTAGTAAAACCAAATTATTTAGTATCATAGTTGTTAAATTATTCATTTTAACACTCTGACGCAGATTTCTTATTAAACATACTTTTCAAACTTTATTTCACTATTTTGTATTAATTCAGGTCAAAACAAATAAAAAAATTTATATTCAGCATTTTAATATTGTATAGTAATGGAATACAGCATGAAACGCCGGTGTCTTTTTTTTGTGTTAAAGGTTAAATTATCCCAACACATCTCTCTTAAACAATAATTTCTCAAATTTGCTTTTATTTGCAGTTATTTAAATGAATAAGTTATTCCTCATTGAAATTTCCTTAATTTACAAAATTAGCTATTGATAAGAAAAAAAAATCATACTATAACTTCGTTGACCAGGAGTTGGCACATGGCTCCGCCTTCATCACGTGGTATCCGACGATACTATTTCGCTATTTTTGGGAGAAGGATGTGGCCAATCCAGAACAAGGTTGCTATTTGGCGATCTTATGACAAAAATATTTATTTCGAAAACTTTATGTACATTTTTTAACATTAAATATTTCATAAATTTGATGATATTTCTCTCTTTTGAGTGAATAGTTTGTTCTTTTCGAGACATTTTGCTCGGAAAACAGCAGTTTCTAAATTGAAAATATATTTAATTAGCTAGAGTAACGAAAGGTATAATAGCATATCATAAAGCGAAGTTAAGTGACTGAAAAATAATTCACTGTTTGCGTTTAGCGAGCATTAAGGGTTGTCTCACTTTCAAGCACGGAGATGTTTCTCCTCTTACTCCCGTGCTGAAATGAACTCTGCGTCCGAAGAGGTGGAGCCAAGTGTTAACTCCTGGTGAGCAAACTATACTTTATTTGGATTTTATAATTTATTACAAATAGAATTTCAATAATCTAACAGATTTATTTAGTAACTATTAAACTGTTTTTTTTTTAATTAAAAAATAACAAAATATTTTCTTCTTAATAATTACAAAAAAGTAAATAAAAGGGACATATTTCATACGCATAACCATATAAAGGGGCATTTCATCTGCTGAATAAATATTTAAAAGCTGAATGGGTTAATACTGAATAAATTTGATTTTAGTAGAAAAATAAAATGAGTTCATTGTGCGTAATTTATTTGTTATAATTCATAGTGTGCTTCTATATTGTATCGAATATGGTTCAACATAAAGAACTACCACAAATTCGCAAAAAATAAAAAAAGAATTCATAACTGGTATAAAATTTTTTTTTTTATTAAACTATAAGAATTTCTTATTTATTGAAATCTTTGTAATTTTGTATTAAGACAATAACGCAAAATATGACTATATTGCACAAAAATATTTTTTCGATCTTTAGAAACTAAAGTTTCTGATACTATTGTATTTTTGCTGTTTCTATAATATACCATATATTTATAAATGATATGCGTAGAATAAATGTGAAAACTTTTACGTGGTCAGCTATTCTTTTAAACCAGCAAAATTCAATTTTTGTTGCGTGACTAAATTTTTGAGACAGATTGTATTCATTAGAAACATGTCACGTAGAGCCCTTCTTTTCAAATTCTAACAATGGTACTTTGTTACAAAGATTATTTCCACGCAGTACACAAATAAATAAATTTGTTTTTTAACAAGAAATAATTCATTGTCCTTATAGCAAGCTCAGGTATGTATTTTTGCTTTTAAACGTTTGCTCTAAGAATATGTGATAAGTTATTAATAAACTGTTTAAAGTAAACTTCGTTTTTAAGCGATAAACAGAATAATTAAGTTATTCAGAAATAAGTGAAAGCTAGACTGAATTTAATTGTAACCGTCAGACTTGCTCATGACTTAAAATGAAATCTGTTGTAACATCTCAATTCTACTGATTCAGAGAGCGTTACTAACATATTAAATTTCGACAATTAGAAACGTGTTTCAGTTGCCTTGGCAACAAAAGAATAAGCAAAATCATATTTAGGATTAGATGGTGAAAAGTGCTGTTTTTACACTATGTAGGCAAAGTAGTTGCTGTTTTTACACTATGTAGGCAAGTAGGCAAAGTTCTATGTCCGTAGCATCCCTAAAGCTACACGTGCCACCTGGGTGGTGCTAAATGAGTAACAGCTCTGCAGCCGAGATCTCTTTGTTTTTATTTTGATCTTCTGATTAATTTTCGTGTATCTGGATGATTTTTTCTTGATATGAAGTATAGACAGGATTCGTTGCATGTTTTGCAGTGGAACGCAGGTGGGCTCACCCTAACTTAAAATAGTGGATAATCCTGCCTGCCCCCTCTGCCGCAGTGGTGCAACGATGAATGCTGAACATCTCCTCAACTGTTCAGTTCTCACAAAGAACTGCATCTACTCCCGATACTGGGAGGCCAGAGACCTTTTGTTCAATATAAATTCTTGATTTAATTTTTGTGTTTGATGTTTTGCTTTTGTTTTTGTATATTTCATCTCTTTCTGTATTTGCATTTTTCTTTTCTTTTGATCTCTGAACGGCGTTAGGATAATGTCTGTATCGCCTGCTGCATTGGAAATAAATAAAATAAAATAAAAAAAAACACTATGTTTCGAATGTTTTCTGGTGAAGAAAAGATCTGTCATTTGTTTTGTACATACGATGGCCTAAGCCAGGGGTGTCAAACTCAAAAGCTAACTTGGGCAAATTAAACAATACTTAACTTTAGGTGGGCCGCAAAAAAAAATCAATGTTCATAGAAACAAATATTTTTATTTTGAATAGTACATTGTAATAAACATATATAAAGTTAAATTATTGTTTGATACTTGACATCTCTTCTCTGCTACTATCTTTCCTATTTCGGGAGAAATTTTATTGGCCGAGACTACTTTCAAAATTGACCCAACGTGAGCGTTATTAATACGGTTTCGGACAGGAGATTTATTTCCATTCATAACAGAAAATAATTGCTTGCACTGATAAGTACTTCCAAACATGGAAATAATTTCATATGCGAATTTTCGAGTATTTTCAAACCTTACCGGTAAATGTTCGTAAAATTCAGGCACTCCCACTTCAATGACTTTTGCCTTCAAATTTGAGTCGCACTGAATCTCAATCACTTCCATTTGCATGTAACTGGGTACTGCATCTATATTTATTGAGAAAATCGAAGAAAACAAACAAATTTGTCTTCCAAAGAATTAAAATCTTTAAACCTTGTTTCAAATTCTGTTCCAAGATTTGAATTTTTTTTTGCGTATTTTTGATACAATGCAGTATCATCTAAACTAGATTTGTTCTTGTTGCACTGGGAAGTGCGTTAAATCTTCATTTTTCAGTTGCCTTTCCCAAAGAAATAGTTTACATATGAATGCTTTAATTATATCAAACATGTTCGTAATGATCTGATCTTCGCCTTGTAACAAGAAATTTAAATCAGATAAGTGTTTGGTTACATCAACCATAAAAGATAAATCTTGCAACCATATTTGATCGGAGAACAAGCTTGTATCTTGATTTATAATTTGTAAAAACTTACATATTTTTTCTTTCAAATCCCAGAATTGTTTGAGAACCTTGGAGCAAGATAACCAACCTACCTCGTTATAGTAGGATAAACCTGAATATGTACTATCTAACTGATAGCTTAGTGTGAAACGGACTCCATTTCAGCCAATTAGAATTTTACATTTTCGCGCGTACGATTTAAAATGATCCGTATAGTTTCTAAATAAAGTATATTATAGTTTTATATGCTGTCTTCGTTTCTAATTCACATTTCTATTTTATTTTTATTTTGATTCGGATATATTGACAGGGCCACAAAAATGTTCATCTCGGGCCGCGAGTTAGACATCCCTGGCCTAAGCTATCATATTACGATTAGCTAGCACATTGGATAGATTGTAGTATAGAGCAATGTGCTGCCTTTGAATTTATTCTATTAAATACAATAGTTTTCTTTTTAAATAAAACAATATTTAATTCAAACTCTCTTTAAATATTTTCCTTGAATGCATCATTTCAATAGCGAAGTAAAGATACATAATAATTGATTATTAAGAACATCTCTTAACTTATGAAAATATGAGTAGTATTGTTTGAATTCACCTGTGACTTTTTTAAAGCTAAATTGAAAGACACTGATTATGATAAACCATATTTTACATTTTAAAGCAAACATCTCGTTTCATAAATTGAAGATATAACCAGAACTAATGAGAAGGCGTAGCTTCAACCATTGTTTTCAGAGAGGAAGCTAGCAAGATGGCAAAATCAACATTGCTTTTGGAGCAGTTCATTTCAGTTATAATGAGACAGCCTGATATGCTCAGGCGGCTAACACGTTGCTCACGCTTTTTGTGTGAGGAGCTGGAGTTTAATCCTGCCATCCGAGAAAACAGCTGATGTGCATCAAGGTGCACACGTTCTATCTGTCGTGTCCTCTCGTTATTTGTGATTTGGAAGCTTGGAGAGGAGCACCAGTTCAGGCGCTTTCCGTGTCCGCTGACCAGTGTTAAAAATTAAGTGGCGTTCCTATCATGGCCATTAAAAACATAGAATCCAAAAAGCAGAGATAGGTACTTGGACATGATTGGGTGATCTGAAGCAGTTAAGTGACTGATCTAGTTAAGCCTCGGTTCACTAGATCAGTAACTCGATGAGATTTCCTTTTTATTCTTTCTCCATGATTGATGAACCTGGGAAACTGCGAGCCAAGCCCCACCTTAACTACTAATTTAACAACTAAAACTCAACTTTAACTAATCCTATCTTCAAATCCTAACTAATAACTTAGAGTCCTAGTTAAGTTCATGATAATTATTGTCACTAAATTATCAGAATACGAGTATTATCTTAATTGTAAACCATTATGTTATTAGCTAGCTGCACTAGTTTAACCGCCTATTTAAAGCATTTAATAATTATTAATCGCTCTAGCTGTTCACTATATTTGCTGTCTAATTAACAAGTTGCTACTAATGTACTTCGTAATTGTAATGTAATTTGTATGTAATTAATGTAATTTCAACTGCAATTATTTATAGGCGTCATTCCTGTCACCCGATTTACTGTTATTATGCTACCGCTATTGTAAATTACCCGACTTACTGTAATAATGTAACCGCTACTATAATAAGGACTAAATAAACTGGTTTAAATTTATTGCCTTGCATAATTGATTTCATGTTACTAACACGTTTTCCTTCCAGTAGGCCCAGATAGGGCCTTAGTGGGTCTGTAGGGTTGAAGGATTCGGCAGTAGGTGCGGCGGCTGGTGGTTTCCGTGTTCGATGGTCCTGTGTGGATAGTTCTATTACATAGGGGCCACTACAAAGTCGTAAACCCACATCACCTGCGGTGACTAAGCCACGGTTAAACTTACATGTCTAAACGAGGGTACTGATTCTGAAATCAAATATATTAGGGTTGCCACAGAAAAAAAATGAACAAAATAGTTGCTTTTAGTAGCCTAAAGCATGAAAATAGTTGCCTAAATAAGAACAAAAATTCATCAAAAATACGACTAAAATTTTGTTAATGACTTAATTGTAATATACCATGATCCATTCAGCCAAGTTGGTGGCAAATATGATAATTTTTTTATAAACGTTAATGTTTATATATATATATAAATNTATTAAAAGTGATTACTCAAATTCGAAATTCACGCATCGTACTATCGTATTAATTTTTTTTTTAAATCTTGCGGAATTTTGCAGTAATAATCATTGAAAAGGCGATCGAGAAATGAAATAGACTTACAATGGAATCTGTGCAGATTGATCGAAATAAAAAGTGAAGGCTCAAATTTGCAATTCAAAATTGTCAATATTTTTTATTTTCTAAGAAAAAAAAAAGTTCGGTGAGTTCAGAAACTATCTTGTGGGGTGTAGATTTTCCACCCAATGTTTGCAGCTTTTTAAAAAAAAAATCGCTGGGAGTACAGAAAAGTTTCCCAATAGTCTCCTTTTCCTGAAAATAGTTGCTTTTTCAGCCTATTCAGACAAAAAAAGTTGCCACAGTCGCCTCATGCCAAAAATAGTTGCAAATAGTTGCATTTTAGTCACCTGTGGCAACCCTCTATTAAGTATTCTTATTGAACAAGCAACCCTAGTCTAAATTCTTGATAGTCCCATCAAAACATTTTGATAGTTTATTTTGATTTCAGTGCGTTTCATGATGGTCCAACATCATTTGATGGTCAAGAATGTGTCTCCTTAAGTGAATTTATATTTGACGGGCTAGGATTACTCGAAGTAGAATGGAAAGAACAGTTGTTAACATGAACGAATGCACAGCCGCCAATCAGGATGTATACTCGTAATAACGCCGCTTGCAGATATTCAATTGTTTTCTTTTCGTTAGGATCTTACACCAACAAGTAGTTTTTGAGTTCATTCCGAAAATCATTTGTCGTCATAATAACGGAAAAAATGAGGAACTTTCGCTGTTATCAAATTTTTTTAACCAGCTTTATAAAGCTTTATAGTACTGGTTAAAAACAACAAACCGACGTTTTTAAGACAGGCACACTTCTAGAATTTTATAGCGCGATGACAAAAGCCTCAAAATTATTCAATTTCAATTTTTAAAAAAAACCTGGAAACACTATAGAACAAATATTTTAACTCCAGGAAAAATAAACTTTTTTTTCTTCACTTTTCTGGATTGATTACTAAGCTTAAAAAATTTTCTCAAATCGAAAATGAAATAAATCTTTTCGGCGATATCTTCAAATCTACAATTTTTTTCTTCTTTTACTTTAACTGAACCAAGAAACTTTCATTGGCAGCTTTTTTCCTGCCAAACGCCGTCACAAAAGGCAGATGTTTTACAACTATTTTTATTTTATTGCTGTTTTTAAAGTGTTTATCGCTTTTTAATGGGTCTTTATGTGGTCTTTATCACTAATAATTCTTTTTCTTCAGAAACCTGACAACTTTTTTCAGAAACAAATACAAAATTTCCTAATACTTTGCGGACGATGTTTTACAAAAATAGAAAATGGTTTTAGTGGAAAGTAAGCATTACTTAAAAAAAGCCTCTATGAAAAACTTATAACAGCTATTTAATTGTTTAATAAAATTATTCTGCAGTTTTCCAGAGAAGAAAATCCTTTTAGAAATTATTAGCATAAATATGTTACTTTTCATTAAAAGATTGTAACAAAAAAAGTAATAGTTTAAGTTATAAGTGACGATAAGAGATATTGGAATTTTAATATCGCGATATATCGTCAAGGACCATCGATATTTCACAATATAATACAATATTTTCAGATTAATTAATTAATATAATTTTTACCGAGCGTTCGCCTTCCATAGGTGAACCGGGTTCGAATCCCAGTAATGACTTGTCTATACGAATCCGCATCCGGCTTGCACCGACCACAGTGCTGACGTGAAATATCCTCAGTGATTGAGAGATCATGGGTTAGAGTCCCCTTGCCGTCTGGCTAACCGTGGAATGTTCTTGTGGTCTCCATGTAACGCAAATGTTGGTTAGTTTTGTTAAAAAGTCCTCAACGAAGGCAGGTTTCTCCCAATACTTAATCCAGCAATTCCCTTGTCTTCTGGATCAGGCTCAAAATTACAAGGCTACTGAGTTGAACATTAATAGTCGTAAGCCCCAAAAAAATTGGGTCCGCTGTTTAACGACGGTTATAGAAAAATTATTTAGATACAGCATTATATTTTCAATCATTATCAATCCCGCAATGGCTCAGTGGCTAAAGGCCCTTAGTGGTCATTGTAAAGGACTGGGGTTCGATCCCTAGTCCCGAATTGAACCCCTTCTAATTTGAGATCAGTGCGTACCTATTTGTTTGTGAAGTAAAGGCACAATGATAAACTCATTGCCACAATCATGTCATTGGCTGTAGAGGCTTAATTTAAATGACCCCCAAGCCCACAGCGAGCTGTCGCGGAAATGGTTCATTTTTTGTTAATCCACTGGTTAATGGAGATCTTCTCTAAACTTTTTGTCAAAACATTTCATCGGTTTCTCTTGAATTTTCAATTTATACCCGCTACTTTACTTTACTCTTTTTTAATAAACGAGCGTCTCAAGGTAGCCCGATTTTCTCCCTCTTCACATATCTCCCATCTTCGTCCCCTTGGTTTCGGTAAATCTTGGTTTTCCTCAGGCCTGTATATTTCAACTTCTTGCTGGAAGAACTGGCTTAGGAGAAAAGCAAGATTTGCCGAAATCATGATGACGGAGTGGGGGGGGGGATATGGAGAGTAGAGAAATCGTATAACCTCGAGACGTTCCATCTAAAAAGAGTCACCTCATTCAAGAGTCATTTTATCAGACAACCTTTTTTGATAGCATGATGTTACGCGTATACTAGTCCCAGATGATGCAAGTCCAGTGATTGTCTCTTTTTTGAGTGATATCATTGGCCCACTGTCATTTAAAGCGTGCTTAATTCTGTCGATGTTACCAAACCTTTATTGTTGTTTTTGTTATGTTTCATCTGTGTTATTAATTTCCCTTTTTATTCTCTTCATACCAAATAAACATCTTTTTACACTTCTTTTTTGTTGTCCTAAGCTTGCTTTTGAAAGGATTTCCTTCTGAGAGTCTAAATCTAATCTCCGAAAACACACTGTAAAAATTGTTGTTTTGTAGTTCATTGAATTTAGCTTTGATGGTTGGTTGGTTGTTTGGGTTTTTTGCGCAAGAGCCAGTCTTGGCTATATCGCGCCTCCAACTAGGTAGATATTTTACAACAAGGTTCACAATTCTGTTTTGGTTTAAAAACTAGATAGATGTATAAATGTATGACCTGGGATCCAACAAAAAGCTACTTTATGTCCATCCTGCAACAAATTGTCATAGGTGTCTAAAATTTTATTGAAAATGGAGGGAGGTGTAAGAGATCGCGGTTATGTAGCGCTTCGATGCAACGTTTTGAATCGGAATATATAGACCATTTTGTGCGTTTCTGGGTTAATATGTACTGAAGTGCTAAGAGTATGGCATGAGATTCAGCAGTAAATACTGAGAATTTAGCTTTGAACAAATCAAAAGAATTGTGTGGAAAAACACTTTATTTCAAGTTAACATCAAATCGAGCGTTCACATGCTCTCTAAAGGTGTTGTTAAATAGAAACAAAAATAATTCAAAATGCTTACACCTAACTCCCGCGCCTTTGTTGATTATTTCACTTCCAAAAACATCTATTTCATTATTACCACCCTCTATACGCTGACCGATTCTGTTAACTTCACATTATTTGATTATCGGTGAGTGATTTTGTTATTCATTGTTAATTCTTCTCTTAAATGAACGTAACTCAGCATTTTAATTTTTCTGTGTTTATTTCCTGAATGCTGTATGATGTTGTTATTCATGGTTAATTCTTGCCCCAAAATTAAAGGAACTTTGCCCTCAGACCGATTTTGATTATTTTGTTAATTTTATGTTCAATGTTTTATCTTGTTGTTGCAATGTTTTTTTTCTTTTCAATTATTATATATTTGATTTCATTTTCTTCGCAGAATAAACATTTAACACCAGTGTTGTTTTCTGAGAATTCAGTTGACTGAAATACTAGTTTTTGATTATTATTTCAATAATCTAAATTAAATGTATCAATCTTTACGGTAAAATCACATTCGAAAGTAAAGTATTGCGTTCAGAATGCGTAACGCAAATTAGAATTAAATGTAAAAATAATAATATTTTTATGCATGTTAACCCATAACATCGTTCAAACTTGCTGCAACGTTATTATAGGGTTACAACGAACTATGTAATCCTAATTCTTTAACTTTAACTTTATAACTCATTCTTTAACTTTATATACGATGTTAGAGATCCGCTTTACCCTTGAGAGAGCTATTTCTTTAAAATAATGTTAAGTCAAAACATTTTTGGTATTGAGATCGATTTATAAAACGAAATTAATTTAGCCTAATTATGATGATTTTTAAAGATGATTTTTAGGACCACTTTTTTGGTTGGATTACTCAAAATTTAACCTATTTCAAAGAATAGGCTGTAAAGGTGAAATAAAATAGCTAATAAATAGCCGAATTTATAAATTATGTGTTTTTATTGTTACACAAAAATTCGATGATAAATGATCAAATGACCGAACGCATAAAGTACAATAGAGAATAGCCCCTCTTCTAGGCCCAACGCTGACCTTTACTGTTAGCCACATTTATGTAAACAAAGCACTTTTCATTGGTATTTTGTTCTATTTCCTGAAGTTATCAGAAGTTGACAGAACAAATTATAGGCGAGAAAATAGCTTCTCATTAACATGTGACTTTATAAAGGAAAGCAAAATCATTTAATTTAGCAACTTATTAAAATGTGCAAAAGTTTAAGGCTAAACTGTTTGGTGAAACGTTTTAGGGTTAATCAATTATTATGAAAGTACATTGACTGCTCGATATTAAGGCATACAAAATTAATAAAAATATTTACTCTACATTCTAACGATTTTACTTAATTTTAACGCCCTTATACAAAGGCCTAGAAACAGAGAAGTCTTAAGTACAGTTTTCTACAAATGAACATGCTATATAGATTTACAACCACCTTGTAAATCGACTAACGTATTAAATATAAATCCAATATGCATAAAAATATAGCACGTAATTAAGGGTTATACCTTGTATTAATAATACTTGTAATAAACTATTCAATATTTTCAAACAATATATTCTCAACTAATCTTATTCAAATGTAATTTGTCTCCCTTGATATTTAGATTTGAGTGATGTTCACTTAAATTATATATCGATTGATTTTTATAGAAAGAAGATTCAAAGTCAGAAATTAATTATAACCTTCGAATCTGAAAGGTCGTAATTTTGTGCGACCGAGACAATCGGTTTCGAAGGTAAGTCGACATTCCATCATTTCGAATTCTCGGCGACCCTTCTTAGAAAAGATCTCGAAGAATATTATTTCCGTCAGTGCTTGTTACTTAGGAATAATTAACTCAGAAAGTATTCCTGACATTCAATGGTATTTATTAAATAGCAATCATATTTTGAATTTTTCAGTGCGATTAACATAAGATGAGTGCATGATAGTTATCGATTTTTATTATATATATANGACAGGAAATTAGAAAAAGGAAATCAAAACGAAAACAGAAGGAAAACGAAAGAAAGTTAATAGTAGATAATATTAAGCTCTAAGGCTGCATTAAATATGATCACTAATACACAGCAAAATAAATAAATACAATAAAACACGAAGAAAATTAGGAAAAACAATAAGTTTCATTTATTGCGCATAAGCTGCAAGTAAATAGAACTTATAAAATAAGTTCAAAATGAAGATAAAACAAAGGAAGATAATAGGCATATGAAAAAAGAATTTTATATAAAATCATTGAATTAATCGTATATCTTTGTGGATATATTTATTAAACATTTCCTTTGATAATTTATATAATTTTCCCATGTGCAAATCCATTTCGGGTAAATCCGTGGGTAAAATCATCTACTAAATTTTTTTTTCTTTTTTAATTTTTATAATTTTTCCATGTGCAAATCCATTTCGGGTAAATCTGTTGCTAAAATTATTTACTAAATAATTTCTTTGTTAACTTGTATAATTTTTCCATGAGCAAATCCGTGGTCAAAATTATTTACTAAAAAATTCCTTCACTAAAAAATTTCCTTTGTTAATTTATATAATTTTTCCATGTACAAATCCATTTCGGGCAAATCCGTGGGTAAAATAATCTACTAAAATGTTTTCTTTGTTCATTTTTATAATTTTTCCATGGACAAATCCGTGGGTAAAATTATTTACTAAAAATTTCTTGATTAATTTATACAATTTTCCATGTGTAAATCCATTTCGGGCAAATCCGTGTTAAAATTATCTACTAAATATTTTTTTCTTTGATAATTTATCTAATTTTTCCATGGGCAAATCCATTTCGGGCAAATCCGTGGCTAAAATTATTTGCAAAAAAGGCAATTTATGTTTCTCTTTTCTATTTTATATTTTTTCTTAAATAAATATTTACTTTCTAAAATTATTAATGGTCAACTTTTTTAAATTATCCAGTATAATATTACCTTGCGCACATCCATTTAGGGCCCATGCTTGGTAACTAACAAATCAATGCACAGCATAACAAATCAGTTCAGCATTTTGTAATCTGGCAATCTTGTTACGAAAATATTTTAAAATCATTCTTGAGAAATTTCCCGTTCATGTAAGTTCATCTGATTTTCCCACTCGCTTTATAGATTTTGTTTTATACTGTTTTTTCTTTTTCTTTTATTTTATTTTCTGTTTTTAAGTGTTATTTTTACTTCTTGTGTTCTATTTTATTTGCTGTAATTTTTGAAAAAAAAAATTTCTGAGTGCTCCTCACACTATTATATTAACATATTTTGCTTTCGCTATATTGATACAATATTAGAAAGCACTCTTTTTGCGGATATAATCGTGTGGGCTGATGAAAAGATTATATCTTTTATTTTCCGGATTTTTAAAAAAATTTTCATCCTTTTTTTTCCAGTTGTTTGTTATTTTTTTCATTATTATTTCCCCACCCCTTTTTCATATGTCTATTATTTTCCTCTGTTTTATCTTCAGTTTGAACTTATCTAATGAGTTCTGTTTACTTGCAGCTTATGTGCAATAAATGAAACTTATTGTTTTTCTTAACTTTCTTCGTGTTTTCTTGAACACGTCGCGTTTTCTTCTCTCTGAGGAGCCAAAAAAACTAGTACAGGCATGTGTATGCAAATAAAGGGGTATGGAGTCAATCAAAGTACAGCGCTGCGATCGGCAACGCATATATAAGACAAGGAGTGTCTAGCACAGTTCTTAGGTCGGTTACTGCTGCTACAATGCCAGGTTATACAGATTTAAGTGAGTTTGAACGTGGTTTTATAGTCGGCACACGGGAGATGGGACATAGCATCTCCGAGATAGCATTGAAATTTGGATTTTCACGTACGACCCTTTCACGAGTATACCGTGAGTATCGGAAATCCGGTAAAACATCAAATCTACGACATCGCTAGGGTCGGAAAAAGATCATGCAGGAACGGGATCAACGACGATTGACGATAATCATTAAACGTGACAGACGTGCAACCCTTCCACAAATTGCAGCAGATTTCAATGCTGAACCATCAACAAGTGTCAGCGTAAGAACCATTCAACGAAACATCATCGATATGGGCTTCCCTACACGATATTAGGCAGGTATACCAGTTTTTTTTGGCTCCTCAGTATATACATGTGTAAGGAGCAAATCTCTAAACTAATATATATATATATATATATATATATATTAGTTTAGAGATTTGCTCCTTAGTATATTTCAAGAGAGAAATATTTACAAATTTCCAGAATTTACACATTAAATGTTAGATGTTTTTTTTAACCAAAACCCCATAACTAAAGCTTTCTACAATTTAGTAGGAAGTTTCTGCCTCAGTTATATTCCTTTACAAATTATCTCTCTCTTTCATTTGAATGCTCACAAAGAAATTTACTTAGTTAAAGGATTTGTATACGATTTTTTATTAACTCTTTTTAAACTGACTTCCTACTCAAAAATTTTAGACGTTCACGAAACGAAAATGACAAAAAGAAATAGTATACATTGAATGTTCAAAATAATAATGCACTAAACAAAGTGACGTCAGCACGTACTTATTTACAGGCTTAGACCGTTGATGCCACATAATAAATTGAAATTATCATTTCGAAAAAATGAAATTTTTAATAGAAAACCCTTTCCTTAAAAGCATTAAAACTATTTAAATTCTACAACACAACTGACTAACGCTGTTGCGTGACGTCATAAGTATTTTTGAAAAGGCTTCTTTCAGGAGGTGTTGTGGTACAATGCATGAAGAGGATTTTCGAACTAAACAGATTTTAATCTACTTATTTATTAAATAAGCTCAAAGTATTATTTATTTATAGCAAAAAAGTAACAATTATAAAAAATTAAATGATGAGAAACTTTATCTTAATAATTTTAACTTATTCATTTAAAACACATTTTAAGAAAGTTTTTCAATCGATAAATGCTGTATGAGATCATTATGTTAGTGATGAAATTTAATTATTTAATAAGCATTATCACTAAACTCTTTTATGCAACATTTACTTATACGTAATTTGTTTTGCAATATGTTATTTGTTTTGTGGTCGAAAATTCAGATGATCATAAGATGGATATAAAGTTAAATATTTGGTAAAGAAGTTCATTTATTGAATAAGCTTTATGATTAAATTTTGTTAGGTAATATAATGTTTTGCAATTATGCTGTTATTTATTCTGTGTACATGCAGTTTTGATAGTCATAGAGGTTATGTAATTATAAGATTGTGAAAATGCTAAATATTTCGTCATAAAGTTCATTTATTTTATAAAATTTGAGACTAAAATTTTTTTACTAAACTTTTTTATGCAATAATGTTTTACTTGCTTTACAGACGTAAAGTTGTTTTCTTCTTTTTAGTCAACCTAGAAAACGTATTGTTTTAAAAATTTTATATTTTTTATTCCATATGATTCAATATATTGCTTTTAAACAACTAATAACTTCCTGTGTTAGTTAGCTAGTCTACAATGTGAGAGTTCTTTTTTAAATTTTCAGTGACAGCATTAAAGAGAATTATGTCAAATGAGGTAGTCCTTTTAAAAGAAATATTTCTTATGATTAAAGAGTGTAGCCTTTCCTTTATATTTGTATTACTGTTTTTCAAACTATTAAAAAGCGGATCAACTGTTACGAATATAAATCACATTTAAAAACATTATTTTTCTTAAAAAGAAACAGAATTCATTAGCATATCTAGCGAAATATATCCTCCCACATTATAACAAAGAAATTTTAGTACATAAATTCAGGCACTGCTTTATTAAGTAAAGTTTCTATTTATCTTTACAAAGTGGATTTATTATAAGAAAATGCAAATTCGTATTTACATAACAGTTTCAGAATTCCTTTATCTTTTTTTTTCAAAATGTTTTTTAGTATTTGTTATTTTAGTTAAAGAACAAATGATGTTGTAAATAATTCAAAACATTTGCATACATCTTCTGTTACGATGCAGTTCAAAAAACAACTATTAAGTCGATGAATATAAAATCAGATACTATAAAAAGTGGCAAGTGATATTTTCTAGAAATATTTATAAGTTTGTATTTTATGTACACATAATTTTTTATGTTTTGCGAAGATATAAAAGACATTAAATTAACAAATATAATAATCCTAAAAACATTTTAAGTGACAACAAAAAAAAAGAAAAAAAAAGGTCAAGAAACATCTCTCTAGAATAGATATTAAAACATAACAAATATTGTTTGCAAAATAGGAGTATGAGTAACATAATCGAAGTTGATATGTAAGACAAAACATCAAATTAGCTCTATTTATTTTTATCACCCTTACTAAAAACATTCACAAAAGTTTTTAATCATAGCATCGATGTTTATTATTTTATCAAAAAAAACATTAAGATAATAAAATAAGTATTTAATTGTTCAGAAATAAAATTCTCCTTTTTGACACATCAACAGCAATATTTCGCTACTTTTGAGAATCATTTTGTCACGAAATCACGTGATTTGCAGCAAAATGTGAACTCTCAAATGCATGACGAAATTTTTTTCCTTAATTTGAAGCCTCATAGTAGTGCATTGTGGGAGATAATATTATCATTTTATAACCGTCGTTGAAGAGCAGACCCAATTTAGGGTTTAAAGCTACTAATGTTCCACTCCATAGCCGATAATTTTGAATCTAATCCAGAAAACAAGGGAACTCCTGGATCAAGTATTGGGATAAAATTGCCTTTATGGAGGACTTTTTTGATGCAACTAATCCGCATTTGCGTTACATGGAGAGAGAAACCACGAAAACCTCTAACGGATAGCCTGATAACAAGGAAACTCCGTCCACTAAACCCACGATCCATCTACCACTAAGGATATTTTACGTAAGCACAGTGGTCGGTGCAAGTCGGGTGCGGAATTCGAATCGACCAGCTATCGCTTGGATCGAACCCGGTTAACCTTATTGGGAGGCGAACGCTCTAACCACTGAGTCACCACGGCTCACTGTGGGAGAATGTTAAATATAATGAAGAAACTAGAAAATCGAAAATAAAGTCAAGGAGTTGACCTAAAACCAGGAAGGTCACAGGTTCGAATTCCATTACGGGCACATGGGTATAATTTATCTCTCTGTTCCATCTGTCCGTCTTGTGTTGTTTAGGCGACATTCATCCACCTACATGGTGTCCACGATAAAAAATATTAGGCTATATATATATTTTTTAAAAATAGAATGATGAAATATTTCTTTAATTTTGACGAAATTCGTTTCTTTGAAAAGGAGACAACAGCTATGTCGTCACTTTGACGAAATTTTTTGCTCGGAGCATATATCAGGAAACGGTTTTGTCAAAAACGAAGAAAGTTTCGTGGAATTTGAGTATCCATTTCTTAACAGTGTACAACAGGGTGCAGGACTAATCCTGTAATTCTAGGAGTGAACTATATCTTTTGAATTCGGAGAAAACTATAATAACTATTTGGATTTTTTTTCATGTAACACATGTAGCAGACAGAATATATTTTCGAGTTCAGAATTTAGAAATCGAAAATAAAATACTTCCTCTCTAGTAACGAAATGCATGGAAAAGCATTTCAACCATAGGAATTCGAATATTGAATTCTTTTTTATTATATGTTATTATTGTCCTTCAATATTTAGGATATATTTTCTTGTCCGGAGGTGGTTACGAATATCACATTATTTACCTTAGAAAAAATAATAGTGCAAGAAATACCGGACAATGGCCCTTACACTGAAACTAACTACCGTGTAAGTAATAATGCGCAAGTATATACCGGACAATGGCATTTTGTAAAACAATCCTCACTGTAGGAAATCTGGAAGAGAGCATAAGGGAAAGCGGTTCCTTAAATATTATAAAAAAAAAAAAAAAAANAAAAAAAAAAAAAAAAAAAAAAAAAAAAAAAAAAAAAAAAAAAAAAAAAAAATCAGGGTATGAAATACCGGGCACGTGTATATCGGCTGGCAATGACACTTTACATTAAAATCATTGAATTAGAAAAAGGATGCTTTTTAAGCTATCTAAGCCTGGAAATTATCCAAACTGGTTGGCGTCAAGGAAGATTTAGTTAACAAAGAATTCAGGTCATTAAATAATTTTAAAAAAGGAAGAAATAAAGTCAATGTTTTCAGTTATTTATTTTTAATTCTTTTAGTTTGGGACTGGTAATTTTGTTAGCTTGGTACAAAGTTCAAGTTATACGTTGAAGTACTATGTGCAAACTAAAAACGAGAACACAATAACTTTTGATCTTATGATTGAATTTTTCTTTACTAACATGCAACCTTAATGATGACTAACCTCTTTCATTTATATTCATCTATATTCTATTTCATTTGTGCAGATGATATTTTAAGCTACGAAAATAGGCACAGAAATCAACTTTTTTCCGAATAAACATACGTTTTTCTCCAGAAAGTTCTTAGCCAATCGAAAAAAGTTTTGCATGCAATTATAAAATTAATTTAAAGATAATTCCTTGTAAAGGGAACTTACCGTTAATTTAAGAAATAAATTTTAAATTCTATCGCGTTTCAGGTCTGTTCTCGAAGAACAGTTATTCATCTGTGCTGTTATTTTAGCAAATAACAGTGAGATACGCTTTTTTAAAGTGTCTAGTTAAATAGCTCATCTACATTTAGGATAAAAAATTTCAAAATTTTCCAAAATTATTCAAAAATGTAATTTTTTTTAAAGAAACTTCATTTAATTTCAATCATAAAATTTAAAAAGCAATCAGTTCTACTAACTAACTAAGATACTAAGAAGGAAGCATTTCAATACTATTAATATAAACGTTTGAAATCCGAAGCTTCTATTAGTTTCAATATTTTAGATGAAATTATTAAATTATTATTAGTTGAAAACTTCTTAAAATTGAATTAAAATTATTATCAGCTAAAAGGTTATGACACAGCGAAAACATTCTTTTTAAAATATCGGTGTAATTTACTTTCAAAGATTATGAACTACTTAAAGAAATGACACTATGGTATTTTAAATTGTTTAAAAATCTTTATAGTTTTAAAAGTATACGACCGGGAACTGTAAAAAACTTTTTTTTTCAAATAGTTTCAAAAATAAAACGACCTTAATGATCCAAAGATTATACTGAAAGGCTGTCGAAAATGTGAAAAGCGTTTTTTTCTCTCTCTAAAGACAGGGCACAAGATTTTTCTTTTTATCACTCAATTTTCATAAGAGACTGTTAAAGTATGAATAATTCAGCTGTGAACAACGCAAAGTGAAACATAGCGTGACACACAAACTATAATTCGCCAATAAAACTAAAATATTTCGACTATTTGCTACTGAAGAACACATTGAAAGCGTGATTGAGTTCATAATTTTTTTCATATAAGTGACAAGTAGTACTTATTTTAATATTTTAAAAGAGAGTCGATATTGATCCTTTGTAGGCGGTGAGGTCTTCTCTTTTTCATTCGATTTTAAGGTGTTAAGAGTAAATGGAAGCTAATAATTTCTTATTTTACTTAATTTCCGACGTTGAGCAGTTGATTTACAAAATTTGCAATTCTCTTTTTTCTCTCTCATAAACTTGCAGTTTTGATTAGATTCTGAATACTCGGAAATGTTTTGAACAGAAGGAATTATCCAGACAAAATATATATTTTCGTTTCCCGATTCAAGAATTTCGATTTGAACTCTTAATTTTCTTGTTGGTGAGATTTTAAAGATGGCTCAAAATGCGGAAACAACTCAAAATAAGTATTTAAGAAACAGCCTCGAATTGCGTATTTATGAAAATGGAAACTATGCCTTTTCACACTCCGAATTTAATAACTAAGCATGGAATAACGTATTTTTCTTTTTCGTACTTATTTAAACACTAAGAAGCATGATTATTACTCCAGACTTTGGGAACGAGGTGTATTACAGATGTAACTTTTCAGGCGATATCTTCGTATTCAGATCTCAAAACGAAAAGGCGATTTTTTTAAAACTCTAAATTCTCGCGACGTAAATTTACTACCACTATGATAAATAAATAACATCCGCTTCAGTTTTGCAAAAACAACTGTTACGTCTTAAAGCTCATAAAAAAAGACTTCAAGAGAGGCCGAAGAAGTGTACCAAGAGAGGCCGGGATAGCCTGGTCGGTAGGGCGCTGGGCTCATGTCTGAGTGTTCGTGGGTTCGAACCCCGTGGCTGAAAACTCCCCCGTGTAGTAAGGTGACTGATGCACGTTAACTGATGCACGAGTCGCAAAAGTTCTCCATGTTCCCATAACAAATCAATACCTCTGGGGGTACTGAATTGGAGATCGATCGTTCTCTGATTCAGGTCAAAATTACGATCTGTGGATGAATGAATGGATGTATGAATGAGTCCGCCCTATAAACGGGTGTGACGTATGGTGTGGTTGAAGTCGAACTCTTGCCCATAGATGGCGCCACTGGAAAACAAGAACAATTGCACCCCTCTGCCTAAACAGGCATACGTCAACAACAGCAATGTACTAAGAGATGTATGCAAATGGGCGAAATCACATTACGAATTTATTAGAATTCATTGGTTTATTCCTTAATCCTTTGACGAAGAATTTTTTTGAACATATTTTTCGTCATTTTTTAATTATTTTGTATTAATTAAGATCAAAATAAGTGAAGAATATTATATTTAGCATTTTAATAATTTATAGTTATGAAATATAACAGGAAACACCGGTGTCTTTTTCTGCGTTAATGGTAAAATCTTCCAAATAATCATCATTGAAATTACTTTAATTTACAAAATCAGTAAATGATAAATTTTTGAATATGAATAAAAAAAAATTTCCTTACTTCTTCTTTTGAATTTTATACATCAGTAAAAATATAATTTAGACAATCTAAGAGATTATTTAATAACTATTAGACTGTTTTCTTTTCATAATAAAAAAATACCGAAATATATTTTTACTTGTAAGTAGAGCGTCAGAAAAAAAAAAATATATAAGAGGAACACCGGTGTCCCATGCGCGAATGGGTTAATAGAATAACAATATAGCAAAAGAAAAACAGAATCAAATGCTATAACCATGTCCTTAAAAAACATGTTGAGCTGTGTTCATTTTCTTAAGTAGGAATTTTGAGATGTGTCGAGATTTTTAAACTTACCGACGTTTTATTAGTCATATTTATACTGATAACAAATGACTGTTACTACGAATAATAAAATAACATTTATTTCTTATATATGCATGATTTAACATGTGTAAACAACGTGTTTAACTAAAAGGTTTTTTACTTAAGTAAGACTCTAAAACTCCCGTTTCTTCAGAATTACACAATATGCTAAAGTAAACAGGCTTCAAAGGCATTTATCATTTTAAAATGTTTAATTTATCATTTCAAAAATTCACTTTAAGAACGCATTTTAAATAAAATACATTAAAAATCAATAAGTAAATATGCCTTTAACAAATCTAAATAGTTAATAATCCAAACCGGTTATTTTGTGAAATCTTAGAATCTGATTAACATTTAATAATAGATATTTCTCAATTAATGCCATTTACCAATTCACGAATATCAACCAATCATTTCAAATGATTGCAATATAGATCATTGAAAGCAACAGCTATAATTTATCGATCCGATTCAGTAAACTATAAGCCATAGAAATAAATTTAGTAAGCCTATCAAAATCTAAAATACCCTCATTAGTTAACAATTGCATTGCGAAGCACAATCATTTGGTTACAATAATTGGATGTGCCAATTGCTTGACCCAAATTCTAAGCCCTTAGGTGTTTATGTCTAAAATGTTTATGTAAATTTTACTAAATGTTAATGGACATTAGTTTCTGCTTAATGAGTTTAAGAGACAGTTTAATTAACAAATCAAATTTAATTATATACAATCTGGCTTGTTGAAATAACAATCTTTTACCAACATATATATATATATTACTCAAAAATGTAA